>NC_141155.1:56808681-57036181 GCF_053477565.2 Lygodium microphyllum
CAAGCATCAGCTCAAGTAGAGTGGGAAGCACAACTAGTGGAGAAGGGTACAAGCTGATCAAGGGTAAGGGAAAAGAGCCAATCCATCCCTTATCACCACCATCATAGCCTACCCAAGCACTTGAAAGAAGCACGCTACCTATTGCCCCACTGCCATTGCCACCGCTTCCTAGCTTGGAAGGAGGTATTCAAATCTCAAATGAAGGCCAACAATGGGTGGAAGCATTCTACTTATTTTTGTCAAGAAGTCCATTAGTGGGATCTACCCTTATAGGATCAAAGTGGCTTCCAACAGAAGAAGTTGAACTAGAAAGGAGGATGGAGAAGGTGTCATGGCTAGAGGACACCTTGTCTTAGATTCCTTATAACACCATATTAGAGATTTTGGAAATTTCCGAACTCCCACTTTGAATGAATGCCTTACTTTTGTGAATGAAAGAGAGCACTATGTTTATGTCTATCTTTAAAGGGCACTTTGTATGTTACAAATATGAGATCACACATCTTGAGAGCTTAAATGATGAATGTAACCTATGTGGCTGTTATGAGATTTGGATTTCACCTCTATCTTTTCTAGCATACTAACAAAATATGATGTTGTATGGTGGTGGAAACATCAAGGAGGCTTAACTAGTATATACCTAGGAAATTTCCAAGTTTAATGTAAGAATACAAAGGTTTGATGGAGTGGAGAGAGAATTTAGAATACAAGAGCCTTAAACATTGTATGAAAATATGTTATCATGGCAAAAAATTATAATGTTATGGATTTGAAGATATTATAATATGATGTTTTTCTTTTAGATATAGCATCATTTAAAGTGACATGTATAAGTTTCATGAACTAGGACCTTAAAAGAGTCACCACTAACTAGGTGTGGTTTAATAACCTGATCTAATACCATATAGTAATAAGTTTGGATAACCTATGATGTGATGGTTCTTTTTTTGTGTAAACCAATAGACACAAGTATGTCAAATAATTGCTCACCCCATTTACATTTTTTGTATGTATATGCATGATATATAAATATCTTTTATTCAAATTTTCTATCTATCTTGACAATATATGGACAAGATGGATATTGGCTTTGGCCAAAATCAACTAGCTTCACACTTTGACTAGCTAAATGAACTTTCATATCATAAAATGAAGATTTATATACCAAGCTAGAAGTTTATGATTTTTCTAAGACTAAAGATTTAACCTTTGACCAATGGTTTGTGTTTCCAAATAAATAGACATAAATTTTACTATCAATTACGACTTATTTGTTAGCTAAGACATAAAGTACAAAATTGGACTTAAACCACTTTATAAGAAATTTCAACACAACTAACTAATGTTATTGAAAGAATAAAAAACATTAAGTAGATTCTCTCATTGATATTGGTGGCGTTTAAAAACACCAAGGTAACTACACAAAACACTTTAAATTTTTAACAAGCATATATTTCATAGCCATGCAAAAGCCCTTAATGTAAGGGATATATTTACTATGGAAGTCAAAATTAGTCCATATAGAGTCATTGTCTTGTTGTATCATGTATATTGGAAAAATACAACTTTTATAGATAGCTGCACTACCATTTATGAATTGTTTGTGATATCCTAACTCATGAGCAAGTTGCATTGCTTCCATATCTTTCAAAGTAAAGACTAAAGGAGTCTGCTTCAACATGGATAATTGTGAGTTGTTCAACGTAAGTGATAGACGATGTGAGGCATTTGTTGAGTATGCTTATATAGTAGATGGTTATAAAGTACAAAATAAGATTTAAACCACTTTATAAGAAATTTCAACACAATTAACTAATGTTATTGAAAGAATAAAAACCATCAAGTAGATTCTCTCATTGATATTGGTGGTGTTTAGAAACACAAAGGTAACTACATAAAACACTTTAAATTTCTAACAAGCATATATTTCATAGCCATACAAAATCCTTTCGTGTAAGGGATTTATTTATTATGAAAGAAAATTAGTCCATATAGAGTCAGTGCCTTCTTGTTACATAATGTATATTGGAAAAATACAAATTTTGTAGATTTTGTATAAAACATTTAGCTGCACTACCATTTATGAAATGTTTGTAATATCCTAACTCATGAGCAAGTTGCATTGCTTCCATATCTTTCAAAGTAGAGACTAAAGGAGTCTACTTCAACATGGATAATTGTGAGTTGTTCAACGTAAGTGATAGACGATGTGAGGCATTTGTTGAGTATGTTTGTATAGTAGACTGTCATAAAGTACAAAATAGGATTTAAACCACTGTATAAGAAATTTCAACACAATTAACTAATGTTATTGAAAGAATAAAAAACATCAAGTAGATTCTCTCATTGATATTGGTGGTGTTTAGAAACACCAAGGTAACTACATAAAACACTTTAAATTTCTAACAAGCATATATTTCATAGCCATGCAAAAGCCTTTAATGTAAGGGATATATTTATTATGAAAGTCAAAATTAGTCCACATAGAGTCAGCGCCTTCTTGTTACATCATGTATATTGGGAAAATACAAATTTTGTAGATTTTGTATAAAACGTTTAGCTACATTTCCATTTATGAAACGTTTGTAATATCCTGACTCATGTGAGCAAGTTGTGTTCCTTCCATATCTTTCAAAGTAGAGACTAAAGGAGTTTGCTTCAACATGGATAATTGTAAGCTGTTCAATGTAAGAGACGGATGACGTGAGACATTTGTTGAGGATGTTTATATAATAGATGGTCTCTTGAAGCAAGAAGTAATTGAAGGTTGAACATATATACCATCTTTATCAATCACGGTCTTGTGCGGTGCTGATGATGAAGATGAAATACCATCATTCTTTGCACTAGTCCATTCATCAATGAAAACCTTGAATTGAGCATACAATTCATGCCCATATTGAATTGGATCCTGTCCATATCGATCAAACTTGATGACTTCACGTGCATCATGGTATTTGCTTAAGCGAGTCAAGTATGGTAAAAGTTCTTTGATCAAGATAGAGTGTTCACGATCAATATCAAATGTTTTTGGATAAATGTAATTCTCAACAGGATTTGGACATCCTTTGTAAGGACTGTCATCTATGAGAATAGTCTTGGTATGCTGACAAACATCTCCATATTGATCCCATATATACTTCAGAGGCTTGAACATTGCTTCTACTCCCATGTTTCTAGCCTATATATGATTTTGAGTTGATGTCTATGATATTGTTCTTGGCCCCAAATCATGAAGATAGGATACTTCCTTTTTGCATGGATCTCCAAGCACTTAATAACTGCTATGACATTCTTATGTAAAGCTGTTGACCAAACTCCCACTTGGAATCTTGCAAATAAGGCTTCAAGAAACTCCATACATCCTGGTCGAAGAACAAGCCATTGCTTTTCCATTTGAAAGCTTTGAAACCTTTTAGACTTAGCAAAGCATCGTTGTAAAAGAAGACCATTGAGATCAAGTATTACACATAATTGTGTTGCATTTCTTATCAAGGAAACATCAATCACATCATCGTGCTCTACTATTGTTAAATCTGTTAGATATCCAACCATAGATGTCTTAGTTGAAGTTACAAAGAAGAAAAAGAAGCACATTAGATTCATTTACTTCCTCATTATTCTACCTAATGTTTGAGCTATAAACTAGCATAGAACACTAAAGTAATTTAACTTCACATTGATAAATACATAAATAGGTACTACTTAATAAATGATGTCTTAAGAAAAGAGACATTGACCATGTGGTCAAATTTAATCAAGAGTAATATCATGAGGTCAAAAAAATATATATGATGATTTCTTTGAAGTAAAATCTATTCTAATAAAGTCATTTTTTCATACCTACTTTTTATTGCTAATCATAAGTATACTTGAGATACTAACAATAGATTCATGTAATTAGTTACACAAATTATATTATCATTATAATATTTAACATACTCAGTTTTTAAAAAGGCCTTCAAAATGGCATGTACAAAGAAGGTGTTTATTAGTCCTAATTATTAAAAGAAAATTTAAACATGATACTTTTAACCATGTGACCAAAACTATGTCACATATAAGTGACACATGACAATTTAATTGAGATAAGTTATACTCTATTTGGATAAGTTTTCATAGTTTTTTCTTAAGGACTAACCATTCTATTTTTGAACTAGTTATATCCCATAGATATTTAAACTCACGAATTGTAACAAGGATTTTACCTTAATATTCCATATACACATCTCAAAAGATACATTGGAGAGAAATCTTTGTTACAATATTTACTACTGAGGTAAAACTCCTTTGGGAGGTGCAATGAATCTTTTTTGGGGTGTGCAATATATTGTTGGCTTTCTTATCCTAAGGTACATGCATAGACATACACTAGTGATGTAGTAAAAGAGGCTATAAGAGATAAGAGATTTGACCATGTGGACAAATCTAACCAAAACTAACATGACAAGATCATAACACAACACATATAAGAGTTTAATTGAAATAAAATCTAAAATAGACTTAAGTAAATTTTGCATAGCTAGCTCAAACTTTTCATTATGATAAGTATTCTTACACACTAGATTACAATTAAACAGTTATCCTTACAAAGGATGATAAATTTTAATGAGCTCTTTAATACTGATTTGGAAAAATATTTACTTAAATAGATTTTTAAAACCAAACATGCTTGGTACCTTTTATAAAAAATTTAAAAACTAAAGACATAGTTTCTTTAATTAATATCATCAAAGAAAGAAAATATTGCAAATGCTAATGGAAGTAACTTCTCAAGAAAAAAATCAAAATTACATCAATGTGTCTTCCTTGATGAAAGGAGAAGAAACGGATTTTAAACACATGAAGTACCCTTTAATTTCTCTTTCATAATTAGACTTGCTATATCTTGGCTTGATTCTTCTATGCCCTTGGATGGTACTTCAAGAACTTGAACTTCAGTAGGAGGAACCTCTTGGGAGTTTGAATTTTGTTTGGCACTCTCATGGACCCTTCACAATTGTGCTTCAACCTCTCTTTGCTCTTGAGTGTTGCAAACCACTGCAATAGTCTTCATATGGTTTACCAATGCCGCCTTAGATGCAAGTCCACTTGCACATACATCAAATACAACCTCATGAGCATCATTGAATGCTTTGATTGTAGTTTCCATAACTTTCATTTTCTTTCTCAAAACGGCCTTTGCAATCTTCTTCAAGATCTTCATCATTACACTCCTTGTCCTAGCCTTCAAAGTCCAAAATGGAAGGCTTGTTGACATTGTTTATATATCGCTTAAATTGATGAAGCTTTTCTCCATGGTCACTAATGTCAAAACCACAAAAGAATCTATAGATTCAAAAGCAAACGTTCTATCCATTGGTAGGAAGTCAACACTACCAACTAGCATGCGATACTTGCAAAAAATGCTTTCGAGAGCATTTTCCAAAGCTGCCATTTGCTTTCGATCAAGAAATGACAACAATATGAATTGTTTAGGTTCACATGTCATTTGTAGTAGAGTGGATACAACCTTTCTAAACTTTATAGAGTCCCATTTTATTCCCTCAACCCCATGTGCTGCATCTAGAACAACAACCCCAATGGTAATTGAATCTCTGTAAACATTATGTATAAGATCAAAGGTTTCTAGATTGCATTCGACAATATATACATGCCAAGGGGAAGTAGTGGAGGATTGAAGAGGATTTTACTTTTTTTGATTAGGAAGTTCACAATATCTTTTGCTCCATTTGGTAGGGACCCTGCATTAGCTCCACGTGTGAGCTTCTTTGATACCCAATCATTGCAAATGCCTAAAATCTTTGTGTAGACTTCATCATTGATATCATAATCATCAACAAGCTCTTCCCAAGTCTTTATCATAGTGCTACTTTCTGGAACTAAAGCATTGAAAAGAGTGACTAATTCCTCCTTTAGGACCCTATCTTGCTCGATTTTCTTAGCCCTTGTTTCCATGTCAATCATATCTTCCTTATCCCATTTGTTTCTAAGAAAAATGATATGACCTTCATTGATCTCCTCTTGTAGTGTAAGGATGTCTCCATCCTTGAAACCCATAAGGCAACGAAATGCAGCAGGATAAGGTTGCCTTCCCTTTTTTCTCGAACTCTCCCCTTGGGATATAAGTTCACCTCTAGAGTATCTCTTCATGATTTTGATCCAATTATCAAATATTTCTTGCGAGCTAACAATAATATGGCAATCTCTAGATGCACAATTTTTTCCAATGTATGCCACAAATCTCTGCAAAAAAAAGATCAAAATAGTGAGCATAGAACAAAAGAAAGAGCATCACACTAATCTTCACAAAAAGAGAAGGTAAGCTTATATGTGATTACATGCCATGGTACTCTTTGAGAGCTTGTATTAGAAAGCCCTTGTTGGGGTTTTGGTGGAGAACCAAATGCTAGCCACTGATCTCTTAATTGTTGAAGTTGCTCAACATAAGGGGCATTCTTCATAACATTATATGATTCCATATTTGTCATTCGTGAAAGCTCAATGCACATTTTCACAGGACAATCAACTAATATTCTAGCATTTCTTGTGGTGTATAAGTGCTTGGTTGCTAGATAATGTGTAGTATTACTCTGAATATATATCTTTGCTGCATGAATTGAGTGAAGCCATGATATAATCCAATAACTATAAGTGTCCAACTTATTAGCATCCACCTCATCACGATGCATGGGTCTCTTCTCATTGTTGTCTTGTACAAAAGGCATAAGATATGCTGTTGTTGCTGGGTTCATGGGATTCTTTATGAAAGATGTGGTTATCTTCTCTACATAATCCCAACATAGTGACCTATAAGCATACAAAGGAGGTGCCTCATAACACCTATCAACGAGAATATGAAATTGTGTTGTTGGACCAAATGGAAAGAATTTTTCAAACATGTGAAATCTTGATTCTTCCTTCTTTCCCTTCTTCTTAACTATTTCAGAAAAATCAAATGTTATTTCTACTCCCTTGACCTCAAGAGAAATTATTGGCTTTGCAGGTGTAACTTCTAGCATGGAAGGTAAAGTGGCATCATTCTTAGTAGTGTTAGCAGCCATACTAACAACAAGAGCTTATGACAAGGAACTTTGTTGAGGTGATTTTGACTTTGAGCTTGTGGGATTCCATGAATTATTTTCTTCTTGAGGAGAAGGTGAATATCTCAAGTCTATTTGTTTATCTTGGAGCTTCATTCTTTTGTTGGGGCGATCACCTTTTCTTGATAGGGAAAGTAGCTCACTGTTTTGAACAGCTTGGAATATAATGTCTTCTATGCCCTTTACCTCCTCAAATAAGGTCCATCCCATTGTTTTCAAAGAGTATTATGCATCCTCTTTAATACGGGCAAAGTGAAATGACAAAGGATTAAGTTTGTATACTACATTTTTTCCCTTGATCTTAACAAGATTACATGGTATTCCCTCTTTCCTAGCACCCCCATTTGTTATCTTCTCTATGACACCATCTTGTTGAAAAAATGCAATATCATTCTTTAAAGTGAATAAGAGAACATTGTCATCCCTTTTTCCTTGACTATCATAAACATCCACATACCATAGATACACAAAATCACCACTAACTCCATCAATGGTTTGGGTCTCCTTTTTTTATGTGCTATCTTTCTTTGCCATTCAATAGTTCTACAAAGATAAAAAGTTGTCAAACAAAAGTGGATTTAAAAATATTAAAATTTCACAAAACCCAAATGAATGTATAAGATTTCTAAGTTGAAAATTGAAAACACAACAACACAAGATTTTACTAAATACAAGACAAATGTACTCCAAAGGGACTCTTCCATAAAATGAAATATTAAAATTTGAGATTAAGTGTGGTATGAGATCCAACCATAAATATGTGTGCTTATGTATCAAATCTGATGGATTATCTTGGCCCTAAGTTAGCATTAATTATGTTTCTCTTGCAAGAATCATATAGTAAAAACTTTGCCATGGACTTCGGCGAGAAGATCAAATTCTATTAATAGTGAGACTTGACCATGGGCTTAACCAAATGGTCAAGTGATAATGAAATGTTGAGTGAGTGTGGTATAAGATATAGTGAAAAATCATTGTGGTTATGTAGAAAATGTCATGGATGATTTTGTCCCTAAGTTAACATTGGATTTCTTCTCCATGTAAGTTTCCTATGCAAGGATCATACTCTAGGAACTTTGCTAAGATTTTTGGCCATGTGGTCAAATCTTATTCAATCAAAGAATGAGATTTAGTCCAATATGAGATCCACCTATATATCAATGTGGTTATGTAGCAATCTCACGATTCCATTTGGCCCAAAGTTAACATTTTAAATAGTGCACATGTAAGTTTCCCTTGAAAGGAGCTATATTGTAGAAACATTGTCATTGGTTTTAGTCATGTGGTAAAATCCTATTTAGTCATAAGACTTATCTATAAGATTAGAAAATTTCCATGGTTTTTTACCATAGGGTTTTTAAAGGCTAGTTAAAGAGAGAATGCGGTTTATTGTGATATGAGATTCACATATAAACAAATATGGCTATGTAGCAAATCCCATAGATATCAATATAAGATAAAGTGAAAAACACTTGAAAGGTGGAGATTTGATGTCATGGCAAAACCTACAAGATAAGACGATTTTTATAAATTGGTTTTAAGCATATGGCCAAATCTAGTTTCATAACCATATAAAGAAAGTGATTCATTTGTTGCAACATGCTGTGAAATTGGATTTGACTATATAGCCAAATATTGTTTTATAGTGGAATGAAAAAGTGGTTTCATGGTTTGCAAGATTTATGAGATTAGATTTGATCATATGGCAGAATGAAACAAGAATGGGGGATTCTTGGATGCTAGCATTGATAACAAAATGAAAAATTTGATCATATGGCTAATTTTTATTTTGTAGTGGAATGGCAAAAGTGGCTAATTTGTGGCAAAATGATATGATATTTATATATGAACATACATATAGGAAGTTATGAAAAATTGAAATGAAAGAAATGGTTTATGGAAACAAAGTGGTTTGTTTGTTGCACGACAAGTTTTGACCACATGGCGAAACTTCCTATAAATATAGTAGGTAATCAAGGAGTTCCAAGTAGAACATGGTCTTCTTTTTTGGAGATAATATAGAAGATGTTTTTCTTAGAACATTTTTCCATACAAACAAATCTAGCATACCCAAAATTTGTGTGATTGAACCCACCATAGATTTAGTCTTAATTTTTTAGGATCAAATTCCAAAAAAGTGGTTTGTTTGTTGTAAGACAAGATTTGACCACATGGCCAAATTATAGAAAGTAAGGAATTCTAAGTAGAAACTAGCCTTTCCTTTTGGAAGTAAGCAAGCGTTGATAATATACGAAAGCATTTGACCAAATAGCAAAATATCATTCTTGTAGTAAAATGAACAAAGTGCTTGATTGGTTGCAAGATATTGTGATACTACAAGAGTCCTTATTTTGGCCAAGAGATAGCTTAAGGAGAAGATTTGGCCACATGGCAAAATTTCATAGTATATTGGAAAAAAAAACATAAATTACATCTTATATTATAAAAAAAGATTTGACCTCATGGCCAAATCTCAGATTGTATTGAATAAAATAACAAAAAGTACTTCTTATGTTGTAAGAAATTTTTTAACCATATGGTCTAATCTATAAATTGATGAAAGATCATGATATTTGTTGTTAGAAGATCAAATTATATCCCATGGCAAAATCATATTGAGTATTTGTAAGTATTGTATAGCCATATGCTTATTGCAAAATTATAAAGAGTGTAACCATAAAATCTGATGGTAATGCTTTTACTATGAAAATATAGTATAATGGAAAGTTCTATATAGTAAAGTATAATACAATGTGTAAGAACTTGATAAAATGCTCTAATATTATGGAAGGATACAAGAAATATAAGGCTAGGTTTAGCCTTGAGGCAAAATCTTAAGACATATAGCATCACAGAATAGAAAGAAAGGCTAGTATTTTGAAAGCACTCATTGATAAAAGCATTGCACAAACCATTTATTCCATATTCACATCTAAGAGACTTTTTTCAACATTACACAAATCATATATTTCATATTCACAACAAAAAGAGTATTTTCAACAGTGTAAGAAATCATGTTTTCAATATTCATGTAGGGTGAAGCTATCATTTGCAAGGTAATGGTTGGACAACAAAAAAGACAAGCGCTCCAGGAGATTAATCAAGCAATCGAGAAGGAGAAGAAGACATTGAATTCTCAAGAGTGAGTGCCTAATCTCATTGCTACAGAAATACATATTGCATTTAGTTTTCATACATGATTCTTATTTAGAAAATGCTTTTGGTGTTTGATCTTAATATTATTCAATACTAATCATACAAAAGAGTAGTAGTGTGATTTGTAGTAATTGTATGGATTGAAATGGTTATAATCAATGTAGTTTAACTCAAAATCAGAAATGAAGTAGGGAAAAGTTGAAAACCTGTTGTAATTAGTAGGTCAGTAATGTGTGCCAACGTAACAAAAATCACCCGTGAAGTAGAGCAGACATGGTGTGGACTGGCGATCATTCACTGCCTTGTTGAATTGCTGAAGCCTTGGAGCAAGATTTTTTATTTGAAGACACAGGTAGTTTTGGTCATAATACCCTGATTCGAACCAAAATTTGCACTGCACAATTTGTTTCAGTTTGAGAAAATGAAACAGTGGAGAGTAGTCAAAGAAGAGGAGGGGGATAGAACCACCAAAGATTAGGGCTGCAACACCTGCAGTAAGAGAGGGGCGACAAGAGCAGAGATAAAAATGTAGAAGATTAGAGATGCGAAACCTGCAACTGTAAAAATGCAACAGAGAAAACACTTAGGTTAGAGAGTTGCGTGGAAGAGAGAGGGAGGGGAAGAGAAACTCATTTTGAAAAACATCATGATTAGTTGTAAAGATTGACTCATGAAACAGATCATTTAATGTATCATGCTATTCGAATAACCATAACTTGTTACGAAATACGAGAAGATTTAGATCTTATTTTTGTGTTTATTTTTAAATTTTATTAAAGATTTCAAGTCACGATTTTTTCAAAAATCACGTAATGGCTATACCATCGCTTGCCGGGGTCTATCGACAGCCTCCGGACCCGATCATTGGGGGCGTCGCCCCCAAACCCCCACCGGGGGCGCCGCCCCCGAACCCCCGTTGGGAGCGTTGTCCCCAGACCCCCACAAGGGGGCACCGCCCCTGAACCCCCACTGGGGCGTTGCCCCCAACCCCCACAAGGGGGCGCTACTCCCCGGACCCCCCAGTTGGGAGCGTTGCCCCCAAACCCCCACCAGGGACACTGCCCCCGGACCCCTGCTAGGGGCATTGCCCCCAGACCCCCATAAGGGACACTACCCCCAACCCCCTACTAGGGGTGTTGCCCGCATACCCCCACCAAGGGGCCCTACCGCTTAAACCCCCCATTGGGAGCTTTGCCCCCAAATCCCTACAACGGGCGCTATCCCGAAACCCCGACTGGGGGCATTGCTCTCAAGCCTCCACCGAGGAAGACATTACCCTCAAACTCTCACCAGGGGCATTTCTCCTAGACCAGCTCCTTCCCCCTCGCCCCTCCTTAAGAACACACCATTGGGATATTGCCCCTATTTCCACAGCTAGAGATTTTGCCTACATACTCTCTATCCTACCCTACTAGAGATTCTACTCTCGAACTATCACTAAGGTGGGTTCAAAATCCTCAATGATATTACATATTACATATTAGATACATTAAATATACATAATCTTACAAAATATGATTTAATATATTTAAATTATATTTATTAATTATTAATAAATTAATTTAATATATATTTTAAAAATCTATTTTGATAATATATTTCATAATATGCACATAGTACGATATACTAATATAACATAATTTAGACTAAAATAATATAACTAAAAAATAAAATATAATATGATACATTTTACTATCATCAACAAGTAGGTAGTATAATATTTATAAATATTTAACCATGATAAAAATTATATTTCCTTCTCAAATAGCTTCTAATTGATGCTAAAATTTCCTCAATCTTTATAACTTTGTGTCATAGGGAATGAAATCTCCTATTCTTTAGAGGTCGTTGTGGTTTCAACATTTAAGCACAAGGTCAAAGTTTCTCATAAAATATATTTATCCTTGTTGTCATGTGGAATACATGAAATAAAGGTTTTGATTATTTGATCAAATATTTTCTAATGGAGATCACAGAGATTATTTATCCTTGTTGACATACAATAAAGGCTTTGAACATTTGGCTAAATCTTGTTCTATGGACATCACAAACAATTATTATTCTTGCTATCATCTAGGTTAAATACATGTTTTGACCATATGGCTAAATATTTTCTTGTGGATATCACAAAGAATTTTAATCCCAAGTCTTGTGTAAAATAGTTGCAATAGAGGTTTTGACCATCTGGCTAAATATTTTTCCATAAAGATCACAATGAACTTTTATCCTTGTTGTATGTATTTGGCTTGAGTTTTGACCATTTGGTTAAATATTTTTCTATGGAGACCACAATGAACTTTTTTCATTTTTGTCATGTGAAATACATACAACAAAGGTTTCAATCATTTGACTATGTTTTTTCCTATGAGGATCACAAATAATTTTTATATTTGCTATGGTATGAAATACATACAATAGATTTTTGACTAGGTGGCTAAATCTTTTCCTATACACATTATGAATAATTTTAATCATTGTTCTCATGTTGAATAGATATAGTACAAGTTTTGAACATCTGCTATATCTTTTCCCAATGAGAACACACAATGAAGTTTTTGCTTACTCAAAGAGTAGCTAATAAAATAAAGTAAAATCAAGGGCAACTAAAAATAATAGAAGAAAATTTTCTTATTTACTTTAGGGTGGCATAATTCATGAGAAAGTTTGTTTTTGGCCATATGGTAAAATCTATCCCCTTTTTGTACGATGTTTCCATTCATACTTTCTATTATGGAAGTTGGACTCATTCTATCTAATGTTTAAGTATTTTTTTTGTTTCAATGAAATTTGATACTTCATTGTATTTAGCAATTTCATTACTATTTTCTTCTTTCTGAGAGGTGACAACATACAAGTGATAAAATCTCCATTTTCTCACTTGCATGGGTATCATGAATAACGAATTTTATTTTGGACAGACTGTGAATTTGCTAGTTGATCATGAGATTGTTGCACTTGGGAGAGTGCATGAAATACATCCAAATGAGACATGCCATGGAGAAACACTTGAAGATGGATATATTTCAGTGGCTATTGATAAATGTTTGAATGTAGCAGCATATTTGCCATTCCCAACAGTTGATGCAATGAAGGTTCATGAAGCTATAGGTGGTTTTGCAAAATGGGGAAAGAAAGATATGGTGGTTGTTTCAAACTCAATAACATTTCATGACGAAGGAGATGATTAAGAATCAGACCATGTCCTACCTTCTGAGGATATTGATGTGCTTAGCATTCGTGAAAGTTGGAGAGAACGTAGAGTGATGCTATGGACAAAAGGCAACATTGTGTGTGTTGGGACAGGGGTTATATTATTGGCTTTTCCATATGATGTGATAAATTTTGAATTACTAGGAGAAGAGGATGCTGGTGTGGTGGTAGATAAGGCCCTTGATCAAACCACAAGAACATACATAGATGACAACCTCCACTCTGTCACTTTGGAAAGATGGCCTATTAAACAAGTCACCTTTGATGATGGAACATCACTGCTACAACAACAATCACACATGCAATTTGTCTCTACAAATGCTTGTGCCAAAAACATGGAAGATACCAAGGAAGATTATGTTTCTTTAAAAAAATCAAATTTTATTCAAAAGAGATCATATTGTATGGTCAATAGAAAGCCTCGAATTATTGCCCCTAAAGGTGCAAACTTGAAGAATTCTATGGACTCCATTTCAAAGGTTTCCATGATTGATTGTTGCCAAGAAAAGTGTTGTCATTTTGCTGATAGAAAAGCAATGCAACAACTACGTAAATACTTTTGGGGATTGAAATTTGAAGACTGCACAAACTATGTTTATGACAAGTAATCATCATGCAGGATTGATTACTTGGGAACAAGGAAGTACAACTTTATCTTCAATGGACAAGTGGTATGTGGAAGGGCATGGTATGAGATTCATGGAATCCCAAAGACATCTTTTTACAGATACAAAACACAATTTGAGCATGGCGTGAGGAGGGCAATGTGTGGAAACAAGGGGATAATAAGAGCAGCTTGGGATCACATAGAGATGGGAAGAGCCATCCTTAGAGACTTTGTTAAGAAGAATACAGAGCAAATGCCACACAAGAGTAGAACAATGCAAGATGGATCAAGGGAGACACAATTGGTCATCCCAGATGTTTACAAGCAGGTAGATATATGGGCAGAAGTAAATACAACATTGAGTGGTATTGGATGTAAGTAAATGTCCTTGTCTACCTTCAATCGTATTTGGAACACAGAGTTCAAGCATGTAACCTTAGCAAATACAAGTGAGTTCTCCAAATGTAGTATTTTCTCAGAGATCAAAGAGAAACTTGCAGCAACAAAGCGTCTTTAAGAGTGAAATGTGCTTCTAAAGAAGCATCAATGTCACATGCTACAGCAACAAAGTTGTCGGAACATATACCACAATTGGTGCTTGGCCTCAACATTAGATCCAGATAAAAACTTGTGCATCATACATGATAAAATGGACCAGCAAAAGACAGCTATCCCTAGGTTAAGGCTTCGATCAAAAGAGACTGAAAGATCTACTCAACTACCAGTTTCTTTAACATGTATGATTACACATGGACATGGAGAAGGTAGATATGGACATTTCTCACTCGATCTATGGCCTCATGATCCTAACTTCACAATTGCCTCATTGTCATTGTGCTTTAGGAACTTGGAACGACTACACAGGCATGCAAATGGTGATCTACAAGTAGATGGAATGCCAAGATCAACCTCTGTGCTACTAAATGCCCTCAACTCGAAAAAAGCACTAGACCACCATCAAGGTGTTGCACAAAATAAATCATGCATGGAAGATAATATACCACATGATGACCATCATCATTTCAAACGATTGCCAGAGAACTTACTACTTCAACTTGATAATTGTGGATCAGAAAATAAAAATTGCTATCTCTTTGCATATCTATCATTGCTTGTTGCACAAGGAACATTCAAGATGATCCAACTTGGGTTTCTTATTGTGGGTCATACACATGAAGACATCGATGCAATGTTCAGTAAATTTTCAGAGAAGTTAAGGACGAGCATGACCTTCACTTTTCCTCATCTTATGCAACATTTTCAATCATGCCAGATGACAAGTCCTACACCTTTCTTATTGACACATGTGCCTGACTTTAAGAGATACATTGAGGGATACTTTTGTGATTCAAAAGATACACTTTTTGGTCACTCAAAACCTCTTCAATTTCAGCTTTATATGCAAGGAGATACACCTACCATGAAATACAAGATGCATCCAAAGTCCCCAGATTGGTTACCAAGAGAAGGTGGCATTGAATTATAGAAGAGAGACCTTGCAGGAAAGCCTACTCTTCCAAAGGAAGTTCCAATGTTGCTGCCCATGTTTCAGTATGTTAAGGATCATCAAGAAGTAGTAAGTGGAGTTAAAGATTATTTGGAGTATTGGGGAAGATGGTCAAATGTACAAGGACCTGAAGTAGAGTTCACAAAGTTTATAACACCAGTGATTGATTATTGGAAAGATATGATCTACGCTGTTCAAACTCCAAATGTCCAAGAATATGTATTTTTCATAGATGATGTAACATGTAGATAATGCAGATGACTTCATTGGATTGGAAGAGTTGAATGATCACTATTGTGGTCCTCTGAGCAAATGACCCAAACATGCATTTGAACCAATACTTGATGTTAAGAAAGATGACTTTGTGCTTGTTAGACCTTCAGATCCAGTATATCCAATATGGCTTGGTGTTGCACACAAAGTGAGGTCGATACAAATAGACATTCCAAAAACTTCAACAAGGTAGATATACAATATTGGCACCGGTTTGTAGTTGTCAAAATGCTACAGATGCAGAGGTGTATTTTAATTGTTGGGATAAATATTGGACGTGCAACAAAAAAGATCCTGAACAATGGGAAACAATAGATTGCATTGTCTTCTCTTGGATGAAGAAAGATACAAAATCTCCCAAAAAAATTAAAATTCCCCTAAAGGTTGTATTGAAGGCTAAAGAAAGTCTACAGAATCCATCGACTGAAGATTTTCCTTGAATATTTCAAGGATATTAAAACTAAGGTGTTTATTAACACCACCTTTTTGAGTTTTTTTCAATCTCTTGGAAACAACCATAAGCAGTAATATGTTTAATTGCACCAAGTTCCAAATTAATGAAATTCCCAAAATTCATGAAATCCATTTTGATTTGGTTTTCCCATATTGATGTGAAATTCCCAAAATCCCAAATATAGAGTTTTGTATCACTCAGGGAACTAAATAGGACTTTGATGACCTTCTCAAGACTTTGGGAAAGCCCTGGAAAGGGAAAATAAAGCTTATGTAATGCTCCAACAGTAGTACACTAGGGAGGTTTACACCCTCAAAACAGAGCTAGCCAGCTTGGCTAGAAAAACGATAGATAATGGCAAGTATGAGGAGTTACTAGCACATTATAGAAAAGAGAAAGATAATAGGGAAAAGAAAAAAGCCATCCATGAGGAGACCTCACAAATTATGGTAGAACTGGAAGAGAGGCTAAACGATAAAGACTAACAAATTGTACAATGTTGAGATGGCAAGCTCAACACGTGTGGACATTGATGATGGACTACTTGGCTAGATGGTTCTGCACGTCTACACTTAGCATGACGGTGGTCATTATGATCCTCACATGGCTATTGACTTATCACTTAATATATTTAGTTCGTTGCACCTATCTATAGTTGGCATAGTTATAGCACTAGTTGATTAGTATAGTCAGCTATGCACTGTTTGACTTTGTAGGCCACTTTTCTTTATGTTGTATCTTTTTTATACTTTATGTACATTGTACTGTGTATGGAAGAAAGAAGAATAAACCAACAAGAAAACGTTTTGGTCTCCATATCTCTTCTTGTGTCATTGGGTGAGCTTCCTCTTATGTATATGGTGTGTGTTTGGCACAACAGCCCAAGCAACTCCCCCCACCACGTGATTCTTGACATACAATTATGGCTAGATGATGAAGAAGTGAAAAAAAATGAAGGAGAGAATCCTCAAATTAGTAGAAAAGTGAAAGGAAGCCACCAAAGGACATGAAGATCTCAAGAAGACTATAGCCATGGTCACCCATGAAAAGAAGCACCTCCAATGAAGCAAGGAAGAGCACATCAGCATTTTCAAAGCCCTATGCAAGGAAAAATATCAATCGATGGGAGGAAGGAAGCTCAAGGCCTATGCAAGACCTTACTCGCAAACTTGCAAAGGCTAAGCATGACAAACGTGTAGTAGAAGATAGAGCCTAGCTAGCAGGAAATATAATGAGAAATCAAAAGCCAATAGAAGAGTTTTGTAAAGACTCTCACGAAATTCACCAACCCGAAAGAAGAGGACACAATGGAGGGATTGAAGAGAAAACTCCAAGTGGCATGGAAGCGCTCCAAAACACCTTGGGGCCACAACCACAACTACTAGAGTACGAGCCCACTCGAGAGATGAAATGGCCCAACAACTTGAATAAGAAGGCCTCACAAGGGAGTTACTAGTAAAATTAGGATTTGTGATTTGTGAGGAGCTTGCCTTCATTACCACCAATTGATTGGGATATGGAAGATGCTCTTGAACCACCCCACACACAACAACAGCCAGAGTGCTCACTCAAATAGTCATCCTCTTCATGTGCAAATAAAGACCCAAAGTGGTGGAGGAAAAAATAGCTAGGTGGTGGAACTAAATCTTAGGGTGGAGCTAGAAAATGTGCCGGAGAGGTGTCCTTCCTAAGAGAACCATAAGAAGTTATTATGCACTAGGAAGAAGAGGTCTCGGTCCCCCTAGAGAGAATGGAGTCATGGGATGCACTGATGACCTTTGTTTTCAATAGAATGACAAAGCTCAAGTAGATACTCCTTGTGAACGTCATGAAATAGGTGATCAAGATTGGGGCAGTGTTAGGCAAGAGATGGCTAGATCAAAAGTTTCTCTTTCAAAGATCTCACCATTGTTTCCTATATGGCTTGTCTATTTCTTAATCAAATGCCCTATCTTGGGATGCTACAAGATCTTGACTCATGCCAAGGAGGAGACAATGTACTAGTAGAATACGGTGTTTGAAAATTCTAAATTGGTGCTTGGCTTTGAGTCACTGTGAGACAAACTATCTTGTGCCAAGAATCACGTGTTGGGGAAACTTGCTTAAGTTGTTGTGCCAAACACACACCATACACATAAGAGAAAAATCACCCGAGAACATAAAAAGAGAGATGGAGTTCAATACATTTACTTGCTAGTTTTTTCTTCTTCCTCCTCACACAATACAATGTACACAAAGTATAGATAAGATACAATATAAAAGAAAGCGGCCTACTTAGTTAAACAATGCAGAACTGACTATACTAATCGACTCGTGCTATAACTATACTAGTTGTAGGTAGATGCAACAAAATAGATATAATTAGTGATAAGTCAATATCCATATGAGGATCATAATGACTACTTGCATGCTAACTATAGATGTGCAAACCCATCTAACCAAACAGTCCATCATCAATGTCCGCACATGTTGAGCTTGCCATCTCAACACTCCCCCTTAAGCTCAACTATATCTCTACAACTCCAAGTAAGCTTCGATATTTTCAAAGCTTCTCTACACCCAATGCCTTTGTAAAAATATCAACTATATGATTATGTCTGCTAACATATACTAAGTCAATCTCTCCTATAAGTATCTTCTCTCTCACAAAGTGGTAATGCACTTTGATGTGTTTTGTCCTAATATGGAACGCTGGGTTCCTAGCTAACTGTATGCTATGGATGTTGCCATAATGAATGACAACTAGACCATCTCCCTACACATCCAAATCACCCAATAACTTTTGTAGCCATACCATCTCACATGCAACCATAGTAGCACCTCTGTACTCAACCTATGTACTCGATAAAGCAACTATATGTTACTTTTTGCTACTCCATATAACTGTTGCACTACCAAGAGAAAACATAAATTCACTAGTAGACCTTCTATCAACCATTCCAATCTGTATTTATGTATCCAAACACCTATATATTCTTACATGATTCAAAAAAGTACATAATGCAAAGTGGACTTTACATACCTCAATATGCATCTAACTACATCCAAGTGAGGCTTTCTAGGCATCTACATAAATTGATTAACAAGGCCAATGTCATAGCTCAAGTTTGTGGCCTTGTGATAGTCATGTAAATTAAACTTCCTACTATTATCCTAAACATAGTAGGGTCTTCTATCTCATTCCCAACGTTAGTAGTCAACTTCACATTTTTCTCCAATGGCATTGAAAGAGGCTTACATGCTATTATACCATACTTGGACAACATATCCAAGCCTTATTGCCTTTGGGATAGCCATGTGCCATTATCACATGTGATCACTTCAATACCAAGAAACTGCATTAGCTCACCCAAATCCTTCATCTCAAACTTCTTCTTCAAAATGGCCTTAACTTTAGCAATCCCACTATCACTATCACATGTAATAATCAAATCATCCACATAGATGACTATGATGACCAAGGGTAGGAAAGATCGCTGGATGGGGTCCTTCACCGAGGGGGTGGTTTGAGTGTGGCTACTTGAAGTTACTCACCAACTCTCGCTCCCTCTCCTTCTTTCTCTCTCTCTCTCTCTTCTTCTTCTTTTCCTCCTCTTCTCCTTCTTTCTCTCTCTCTCTCTTCTTTTTCTTTTCTCTTATTCTCCTACTCTCTCTCTCTCCTTCTCTCTCTTCTTCTTCTTATACCTCTCTCCTTCTCTTTCTTCTTCTCCTCTCCTCTCTTTTAACCCTTTTTTTTCTCCTTCTTCTACTTCTCTCTCTCCTTCTCTTCCCTCCTTCTCCTTTTCTCCCTCTTCTTCTCTTCTCTCTCCCATTCCTTCTTCTTCTCTCCTTCTCCTTCTCTCCTTCCCCTTCTCTCCCTCTTCTTCTCTTCTCTCTCCCACTCCTTCTTTTCTCTCCTTCTCCTTCTCTCTCTCTCTTCTTCTCTTCTAATGGGACCTAAATTGGGCCGGCACTGGCTATAGCACTAGCCGGACCTCATGCTCATGACACACAAATACCCTCACGGCCCCGTGGACTAGGAGTGTCAATCTAATGCTAAAGGAAAAACTGCCCTAAAGCTTAATTCATGCGTTTATAGTTTATAGTCCAATGTTTCCCTTAAACTCCTCAGAGGGAGAACCCTTATACATTGGCAATGCCATGATCACACACATATGGAGGCACTCCACCTACTAATAGTCGGAGCCCCACTGCAGCTCTCCTACATCGCAGGGATTGGCCCTTTGATGTGCTGCTAAACATATAGAGCATTTCCACACATACTCCTCTCAAGGTACCAATATTTTACATTCCAGGATGTACCATTCCTCACTACACTTTCCCCTTAGGACCCAACAACTAACCTACAGCTTAGGACATCCTCTCACGCTCATCGTTGGTCACAACCTAAGGAAGATAGGTGCCATGCATCCAGGAGGTTTTTCTGATACCTTTTAGTTGTTATGCTTAATGCGAATCGTATATGGCTATGTGCTCAGACAAAAGAAGGATTAGCATCGTGCATGGTGCATAAAGCATTCTTTCCATGAATTTCACTAATACATGCTACGTTGAAAGGAGACACCGAGCCATATGCTCATGCTACCATCCTCTTTATTCAAACCGGTTCCTATATGCCAAGTGCAATGCATAAATCAAATCTTTTCTTTATCTTTCAGCATTTCAGCCCCTCTTCATCCAACTCTTAGCATTTTGCATCATTAATCGGTTAGATAGGGTTTCTATGCATTTTTTCCCTTTTAAAAGAACAATAAATACGCACAAAACATAGAAACGGGGACAAACTGAGGCCAACCTCGTGCTTTTCCATCGTTATACATTGCACAAACATAAATATAATTTTCCCTAATTTTCCTCAACCCGTTTTCTATTTTTCCCTAATTTTAAACCTATTTTTTTCATTTTTGGGCAATTTTCCTTTAATAAATAATGACTGAAGATGAAAGTTGATTGTGGGCTATGGCCCTTAGGTTCATTGACAGCAAAAACTTAGATTTAGTTGGTGTGACATATCATATTTCTCATTTATATAGCAAAAACCCAAATTTACCCTTAAAACGCGTGTTTTTCATGTATTTTAACATTAATTCCGGCCATGTAGCCTTATATTTTCTAATTTTCAGGTTGAAAATAGTTGAAACTCATGGCAAAAAATATTATACTGAACTTTCATCCCATATGAACAAAGTTGCATAAAGCAAATAGCATAAAAAGATCATTTTTCTTTGTAAAAATAGCATTACCGCTTATTTTCAGATCTTGGTTTCTTGGTCTTGATTACGGGACTGATTTCCAACATGCATTTAAAGCTTGGTGTCTTCAAGAACATCACTCTTCAAGTCTTCATCCATTCGGAAGCAATCGGGTGTCATCCGGACAAGCTTTCCTCCATCATTCTTCATTATCTTCTTCCACACAAGAATAGCCCCTTAAGGGAGAGAGAGGGAGGAGAGAGAAAGACTAAAATTAGAGATCTTCATCCAGGCCATCATTGCGCGAGTGAGAGGTGGCGATATGATCAGTAGGCAGAGGGTAGGCAAGCTTCATAGTCACTTGGGTAGGTTGTGTGCAGGCTGCCATCATGATCATCAAGATTGGGGGCGCAAAAATCGGTGAGACTGATGGCGCCCTCTCCTCCACGTTTTCTTCATCTCCCAAATGTCCATGATTTGATGCTACATTAAAAGTTTCCCAAGGCCCCAAAGGTCATGACCATTTGGCCAAAAATAAGTCCACCCTTTCAAATCTTGCCCATTTCCTTGGCCATTTCCCCGTCCGGTGTCCAAATCGAGTGCTATAAATTTTTGCACGTTCGGCTTGACATCCCGCATTGGCCGGCAACTCCTGACAAACCGCACGGTAGTCTGAAGAATTATCAAAAATCAACAAGTGTCACTCGGGCACCTTTTAAGAGTTGAAATTCACTTGGTGCTTAAAATCGTCCTAGCTGGAGCCGCCGCCTTCGACGTTGAATATTTTTCCCTTGATATTCGTAATTTTTGGCTATTTTTAAGCACTTCTCAGCATCAAAACTCCACTCTCATTGGCAACCACGGGATAGGGTGACTCAGCCCATCGAATCCCACAGTAGATCTGCACAAAACAAGCAAAGGAAGCATCAAGCTGATACAAAATAGATACATACTAAACACAGCCCAATGCTCACCCTACCCCCTGACAAAACCAAGGCATGACATCCACAAGGAGTAGGCCTAGCATAATCTGATAGAAGGTCCGAAGCACGGCCAAACTAAAAAGAACTATAAAAGAGGTTGCCCTAAGTGGTGGTTTGAACTACCTACCTAACTAAGGACAACACAACCAGGAGCTCCTACTAGGCGAGGACTCCTATAGCCTGATCAAGAAGTATTTTCTTTAAGCACATTTCTTCTTTTAGGGTTTTTATTTTTCCATACTCGGGTATGTAAAAAGGAGGGAGCTGAGTGTAGTGACATAAGGAGAATAGGGCATCGGCCGCGCAGGTCTTGTCTCGGTACCCAAGAACCTACCAAGCCCTCGCAAGGTGATGAACAACTGCTTAGAAATTTTCGTTTCTTTTCTTTTCTATTTTGGCAGGGATTAGAACCCCTTTTTATGCACCTTTGTATATATTTATTGTCTTTAAGATATTCAGGGTTTTCTTTCATTATTTTCGTCTGACAGGCTTCTCTAATTGCCTCACAACTAACAAGAACTCCTAGAACAACTGCCTAGCAGGCTAGCAGAACAGGGTCACTAGGACTCCCTTCTAAAACAGGTCTTTCAATGCTTGACAATGTCTTTACAGGAGGCAACGACTACTCACTCAGACATACCCAACCCAAACCTGGGACTTCATGCCTTGGTTTCCGGTCCCCAACAAGAAAATAAAATCCCCTCAACAAGTACACAGACACATATAACATAAAACCACGGTACTCATAAAGGAGAACTATCACCTAGATAGGGCCATGAGAAGCTTCCACGCAACAAAAGGCTCCTTTCAAGTTCTTCTTCTAAACCTATCTAGCACAAAACTAAAACAAGAAACCATTAACTACACTTGCACTAAACAGACAACTGGCCCTCTTGGCCTAATGAAATAAAGCACTTCACTACAAAACTTGATCGACCCTCTTGGCCTAATGAAATAAAACAGTAACACCTCGCAAAACGGGCCCTCTTGGCCTAACAAGATAAAACAGAATAGCACTTACACATCCTTCCCTGAAAGTATACAGATATACAATAATAAGCTCCTTTCTAAGGAGGAAAAAACCAGGGCTCCCAGCCCTAAACTAAATGCATAAGGTTATGACCCATCCCTCCTGCATATATAGCAAGAGGCGTACGCATAACATGTTGTCTAATCAATCTATGGGTCCAGGATAATAATGGTAGATTGGTCTCGGTTACTCTTTGCATCACCATATCAACCATCGTCTGCCATATATTGCATGCTCTGATAACATTCCCCACAAGCGACCGGGTCCTGTTTCATCATTGATAACGATATCCAAACTAGGACCACAATTGAAGAAGAGGTCTTCCTCATAAGCAAGATTTGCCAGTGAATCTGCAAACTAATTCCAGTAACATGGAATCAACTGAAAAGACACTCTCTCAAACTCCTCAAGTAGGGTCGTAGCAGTTCGATGATACATACAAAGGATGGGATTCCGCACTGTGTACATCCCATCTAGCTGATCCAGGATCAACTAGGAATCCCCTTTTACTAACAACTGACGAATACCACCTTGTTTGGCAATATGCAGTCCCATAATCAAGGCTTTATACTCTGCCATATTGTTAGTGAATCCTACCCCGAGATAAGTAGCTAACTTCATCGTTACTCTACGCCGGGGATCTCGGATTACTACTCCAACACTCCCTTTTTTATTAGGGCCCCTGGACACTCCATCAAAATATAATATGTACGTCCATAATGGATTTACACAGTCGGCCATCACGAACTCCTCTACTCGTAATTATAATAATCAAAATTTAGCATGTTGAGAGGATGAACTGACGGCTCCATCCCACCTTCTTCATTGAACTCAACAGGGATACTTGTCAACAATCGTAAGCAGTGATGGAAGAAGACTTGATCTTCCACACAAAGGTTCCGTCTTCTTGCTCAATCACTTTGTATCCTTTGCTCCACCAGATGAGTTTCCCCTGATGGTATCTTTGCTCCAGATATGGGTGCTCCAAATAAGGAATTAACCGCCCCATCAACCAGCTTTTAAGCTCTTTTGCAGGTCTCAAATCATCCCCAGCATGGACCTGCAATGCATTGTCCATATTAGCATACTTAGAAATAATAAGGTTTAATATTATTAAGATTAACCTTATTTTTAAACTCTACTCCCTGTAGATTAGGTAATAGGGCCGTAGACCTATTTTTCCCCAGCCTAACAATCTTGTAGGGGCCATCCCATTTAGGTTCCAGCTTCCCTGGAAACAGCTCCCTACGCGCATCGTAGTATAGAACTAATTGCCATTTTTTAAAGGTATACTTCTTCGCTCTAAGGTCATGCAACTATTTCATTCGACGTTTAGCTACCTCCTGGTATAATAAGCTCTGCAACTTCAGTTCATCCAGATGGGCTATGGTCGTGAAACGTTCAAAAAGGGAATCCTCATCTCCCAAAGAGTGGTTAATTGCAAATCGTATGGTTGGCAATTCGATTTCAAGGGGTAACACACACTCTTTCCCATAAACCAATTTAAATGGAGTATGGCTGGTAGCTCGCTTGAACGTTGTATTATATGCCCATACTGCCACATACAACTTCCTATCCCAGTCTCGTTTCTTCTCAAAGACTATTTTAGAAAAGATCCCCACAAGCTACTTATTAGTACTTTCAACTTGTCCATTTGCTTGCGGATTATAAGGGGTCGTTTTATTGTGCTTAATTTGCCAAGCTTTAAGTCAAGCTCTTGATCACTTTATTCAAAAAATGGGTTCCACGGTCCGACACTGATTCCTTCGGGGGACCGAAACGGCAGATAATCTGCTCTAAAAGGAAACTTGAAGTCTCTTTTGCATTGTCCTGCCTCGTCGCCCGCACTTCTGACCATTTTGTAAAATAATCAGTGTTACTATAATGTATCTCTTTTGGGTAGTAGATGATGGGGTGATAGGACCCACAAAATCAATGTCCCACTTCTCAAATGGAAGGATAGCCATGATAGGCATAAGTGGGCGTTTCCTATTCTCTCTACTGTCATGTCTTTGACAGGTATCACATCTCTTAACATACTCAAAGGAATCTTGAAAGATGGATGGCCATCAATATCTAGCTCTTAAAGCTTTCTACACCGTCAACTGTCCCGCAAAGTGCCCTGCAGAGTCATGGCACTCTTCTAAGATGAAAGGAACCTCGTCAGGCATCACACTTCGGCGATAGATATCATCAACTCCCTGCCGATATAGTGTTCCTGCGATCAAGGAAAACTTCAAAGCCTGTTGTTTAATTTTCCTCTTTTCTGACTTTGATAAACTAGCTCCAGTCTCTCCTGTTGATAAATAGTGCGTAATAGCAGCATACCAAGATGGAATAGAAGCTGCATCAATTTTAAACATTTCTTCAATTTCACTTCCTTCAGCCAATATCTCTTTCGGCTCCCCGAAATCCACAAGGCATTCCACAATACCCTGCAACCTTGGTGGCTTACTCTTAATCTCATAATCGAACTCTTGCAAAGTGATTAACCACTTTGCCAAACGATCAGGCGGCTGCATCTTGTTCATAAACAATCTAAGCCCTTCCTCCTTCGTATAGAACACTACCTTTTCATAGAGGATGTAGTGCCTGAATTTCTTAGTCCCAAAGACCATCACAAGACACAACTTCTCCATGTAGGTATAGTTAATCTCTAAAATGCCCAATTTCCGACTAGCAAAAGCTATCGGATGATACCACTTTTCCTCCCAGATTTGGGCTAAATAGCAAGATGATACTATGCATGGTGGCTGCTGAAAATATATAGAACACCTCACCTCTTTTAGGTGCTTTTAAAACGGGTGCTTTTACTAGCTCGTGTTTCACATCCTTGAAAGCTACCTTACAAGGGTCGCTCCATTCAAATAGACAGCTAAAGGATAATAAGTTCGTTAATGGCAACGTCCTTTCTGCCAAGGCATTTATAAACCTTCGATAGTACCCTATTGATGACAGAAAGCTATGAACCTCTTTTGGAGTGCGTGGTGGACTCATAGCGACTATAACCTTGATCGTTTCAGGGCCAGTTGCTATTCCCACTGAACTTACCACATGGCCTAGCAACAGCCCATAAGGTACTCCAAAGACACACTTCCGTGGGTTAAGAGCGATACAAAATTGTTTGTAGTGCTCAAAGCATTTTCTTTAAATAATCAACATCATTTCCCTTACACTGGCTGCCCCCAAGTCATCGATAAATACTTTCAACTCATCGGGGAAGATGTCACAAAAGGTCTTGTCTGATGTTCGTTGCCATGATCCAGGCGCATTGCACAAACCAAAGGCCATCACATGGTACACAAAAGTACCAAAGACAATAATAAAAGTCGTTTTCAACTTGTCCTCTTCTGCAATTGCGATCTGATTGTATCCTGCAAAGCAATCCATAAACGAATATATCTCCCTACCTGCTAATTGATCCAAAATCTAGTCAATAAATGGCAACGGGTAGTAATCCTTAACCGTCTGCTTATTCAGCTCTCTAAAATCTACACATAATCCAATTTGGTTGTTTTTCTTCTTCCTGATAACAACTGTTAACCCCAACATGAAGAAAGCAAAAGGAAATAAAAAAGATACAGGGCAAAGGCGGAAAAAAGGTAGCCCGACTAAAGAAATAAGAGGAGAAAAGGCCAAAAGTGCAAGGGCAACCTTAAAAAGTCCAAGGCAAATGCAAAAGGGAAAAGATGCATTTTAAAATACAAAGGCGCACCTTGAAATCTCGTAAAAGAGTACCAGGCAGTGGAAAATCCGAAAAGCTAAAACAGAAGACAAAGACAAAGGCCAGGGCAAAGAGAAACAGAAGATAAAGGCACACAAGGAAAAACACAAGTCAAAACTATTGTAAAATAGCGCAAGCGCACCATGGTTTAATTCAAGGAGCGTCGGGCTCTCACCTGTGCAATTTGTAAATGTAGACGGGCGGTGAAAAGGAGGCTAGGGAGAGAGAAGGACAATGGGAAAAATGGCCTAGGCTACGGCCGGCTATGTAAAAAAGGGGAAAAGGGGATGACCGCCCAAAAGGGATTTATGGTTTTATATATAAAGTTGAAAAGTGAATGAGAAGCTCATTCTTTGGTGTGTGGCAAAAAGAGTCTTCTTCTTCCTCTCTTCTTCTCTCCTTCTTGCTTGTGTGTGCTCTTGAGAGAGGGAGTGTGAGAGTGTGAGGGAGTGAGTGTGTGTGGGAGTGAGGGATCAAGAGGGTGAAGCTCTTCACCATCTCCTCTTCTCTTCTTCTCTTCTCTTCTCTTCTCTTCTCTTGCGCGCGCGGCTATGGAGGATGGAGCTTGGAGATGGAGGAGGCTTGAGGATGCTTGAGCTAGCATCAAGAATCGTGGAGCTACCGGAGTGCAAGAGAGAGGAGGGTACTCGATCAAGCATCAAGGTAAGCTCACTACACTTGTAGGATCGACGGCGCGTCGGCTAGGTGAGAGATAGCCATTACAGCTCGCTTGAAACGCTTGAAACAATAAGTGGTCCGTGGGTCTTGGCGGTTGAGTGAGAGCTCCCACAACAACTGGTGAACACCATTCTGTGTGTTGTACAGGAAAGATTAAACCAGCTTTCCTTAGCTTCTGTAACTCCTCAAACAGCCTGTCTCTCAATTCAAAAGGCATACGTCTTACCTTTTGACGCACATGATGACTGCCTTCTTTTACAGGAATAGTATGAACAGCTAGGCTAGGAGGAATGCCTCTCAGCTCATCATAACTCCAAGCAAAGATATCGTGGAATTCTTGAATCAAGGACACATAGTCCTCCCTTTCTGCTGAACTGAGCATGGAACCTAATTTAATTGGCCACGAATCATTCGGCGTGCTAAGGTCTAACTCAATCACATCCGCGTCTCTTATCCTATCTTGTGGCTCTATCGGCTCATTTAGAGTTATCTGATAAATATCCTCTATAGTGGACCCCTCTTTAGATTCATCACTGGATGATGTCTCACTACTAGATGGATCGTCAGCTGTTTCTAATTCAGTAGAAGATAAAGGAGCTCTCTCACTCTAAGGAGACTCAGGGTAAGCATCGACTATTACTCGATTAGCACCTCTACCTAGAACCACTCGACTGACAGGTATATCGACTTGACAATCTATTCGTAAGATCCAAGGCCTCCCTAGCAAGACTCGATAGCTAGGACATCCTGCAAATCTTATCACCCTAAAGTCCAAGAAGCATTCTACACTTGCCACTGTAACATGGACCTTAGTAACGCAACCTTCTGGTTGTCTCAGACTATCATCAGCCATTCTAAGAAGGGTGGAGCTATCCTTTTGGATGCCTAGACCCAACCTCTCCATCAACTCTAAACTCATGATATTGACAGAGGATCCAGTGTCTACAATGGCATGTTCCACTAATATTCCATCCACATAAGCTGGAACCCTAGGGCAATTCTTTTCAACATGGCCAAACCAATCTTCCCCTACTCGTGCTATGCCCAAAGGTTCTACAATATACCCAATACGCAGTATCTTCTTAAATTCCTTGTGTACTCCTGGAGATAATTTAATCAATTGCAAGAGGTTCACATTTGGTTTAATTTCGCAAAGAGAACTCGCTAAATCAAAGTCATGATAAGTAGCCAAAGCTCTCTTTTCTCACCAAAGCATCCTCTCTTTTGGTCTTTGGACCGGTTTGGGTGCTTCTTTCTTAGCTCTTGCCTTCTTCCTTGGCACTTCCTTATCCTTCTTAGGGTCGCCTTTTCTATCAACCGGCCTTAGCGGTCCCCCTTCTATGCTAGGATTCTGAACTTGCGTCCCCTTATTCCCTTGTTTAGGGTTTCCCTAAACCGGTTTTGTATTATCTTTGTCAACCTCTTTAACCTTTTGGCCTCTTGTCACGGCTCTTAAGTTAGAGGTTTCAGCATCATTGACTCGTATAGCCTCAATAAGGCTGACTCCGTTGCCTTGTGGCAACTCTTCTATAGTTGTTTTTCCCCTCTGCAATATTTGCCTTGGTGCATCATTCTGCTGCAATTTATTTCCTTGCGCTCTATGATTCACTGGGCCCGACTGTTTACTCCCTTGTTGGAGAGAACTAATCTTACTCCAACAGGTAGCAGCTAAATGGCCCGACTTTCCACAAATGTCACATTTCACATTTGGACAGTTTCTGGGGAAGTGCTGCCCACCACACCACTTACAACTGAATCTAGAGGGTTCACCCTCTTCAGGGCATCGACTCCCTATCAGATTTTGTTGCTTCTTCAAGAAATTAACGTCGATGGCTATTTGTCAATATTGTTCGGAAATCATATCGGTATAATGCTTCATCATATCCTTAACTTCGCCAAGGACATTAGATGCACTCGACTCATAGCCTTGATCGTCGACCCGTTGTTCCATTGGCCTAACAATTTGATTTGGCATTGGCTGTCGACCCACAAGAACAACATTAAAATTTGAAACTTGGCCTCCAACATTTGGTGGAGCCAACTGACTTGCCATAGGCATAGTCACACTGGGAGGAGCTGGCAATAAAGGTACATTCTGAACCACGCTCCCCCTCCCATTAGGGTTAGTCATAGGCATCCCTTGACTTCCATTCGTCAATGATGGATTTCCACCAGGTACTAAACCCCCATTAACATTCATTCGAGAGGAGTAGGCTGTTTGTAATCGTGCTTCTACTCCCTCTGCCCGCGTAATAGTGGTATCTATATTTGCCAAGGCCACACTGCTCAATTGTACTTGGATATTAAAGTCCAACCCATGCAAAAAGTATTGCAATTGGGCAGTCGACGGAATGGGAATGTAATTTTGTAACTTACGGAATACTTCCTTCAGCTTCTTGGCATATGCTTTCACATTCTCATGAGGGTCCTGGCATGTTACATTCAAGACCCGCAACCAATATTGGCCACCTCTTTCAGGGACATACTCTCCTCAGAAAGCTACATAGAATTGATCAATTGTGGTTATGGTCCCAGACTCTATGCTATGATACCATACCGCAGCCCTTCCTTTTAACGTCATATTAAAGAACATCATGAGATGTCCCTCATCTTGGATGCGATAATTGAACATCAATCTTTGGAACTCACAAATGTGAAATTCTGCATCCTCTTCCGCTAACCCATTAAAAACGGGCAAGGGAACTCCTAAGGCTGGTAAATTCGGCGTCCCTACAGGGATTGCAATGGATTGTACCATGGCGACAATCGGATTAACAATAGGAGCTTGAACGGGTGAATTCACCCCCCCACTTGAAGTGGGTAGACTTGGTGGAGCAGAGGAAGAACTTACACTTCCTCCTGCACCTAACGGACTATGTAGAGCAGTTGGGTTACTAAGACCACTGCCTCTTATACGTACCGGGCTACTCCTTTGAGGAGAATAACGACTTACAATCTCTAACCGCCACCTAGCCCTCTCAGCACGTTCTGGCTTTTGGATTTCAGCTTGACGGTCCTTGTTAGAGAACATAAACCAACTTTCTCTTGGTCTCTAGAAACCCTAGATCTGAAAACCACCACTTATAAGTGGCTCCCGGCACACGCACTACTGATGGGACCTAAAATGGGCTGGCACTAGCTATAGCACTAGCCAGACCTCATGCTCATGACACACAAACACCCTCACGGCCTCACGGACCAGGAGCGTCAATCTAATGCTAAAGGAAAAACTGCCCTAAAGCTTAATTCATGCGTTTATAGTTTATAGTCTAATGTTTCCCTTAAACTCCTCAGAGGGAGAACCCTTATACATTGGCAATGCCATGATCACACACATATGGAGGCACTCCACCGACTAATAGTCGGAGTCCCATTGCAGCTCTCCTACATCGCAGGATTGGCCCTTTGATGCACTGCTAAACATATAGAACATTTCCACACATACTCCTCTCAAGGTACCAATATTTTACGTTCCAGGATGTACCATTCCTCACTACACTTTCCCCTTAGGACCCAACAACTAACCTACAGCTTAGGAAATCCTCTCACACTCATCGTTGGTCACAACCTAAGGAAGTCAGGTGCCATGCATCCAGGAGGTTTTTCTGATACCTTTTAGTTGTTATGCTTAATGCAAATCGTATATGGCTATGTGCTCAGACAAAAGAAGGATCAGCATCGTGCATGGTGCATAAAGCATTCTTTCCATGAATTTCACTAATACGTGCTACGTTGAAAGGAGACACCGAGCCATATGCTCATGCTACCATCCTCTTTATTCAAACCGGTTCCTATATGCCAAGTGCAATGCATAAATCAAATCTTTTCTTTATCTTTCAGCATTTCAGCCCCTCTTCATCCAACTCTTAGCATTTTGCATCATTAATCGGTTAGATAGGGTTTCTATGCATTTTTTCCCTTTTAAAAGAACAATAAATACGCACAAAACATAGAAACGGGGACAAACTGAGGCCAACCTCGTGCTTTTCCATCGTTATACATTGCACAAACATAAATATAATTTTCCCTAATTTTCCTCAACCCGTTTTCTATTTTTCCCTAATTTTAAACCTATTTTTTTCATTTTTGGGCAATTTTCCTTTAATAAATAATGACTGAAGATGAAAGTTGATTGTGGGCTATGGCCCTTAGGTTCATTGACAGCAAAAACTTAGATTTAGTTGGTGTGACATATCATATTTCTCATTTATATAGCAAAAACCCAAATTTACCCTTAAAACACGTGTTTTTCATGTATTTTAACATTAATTCCAGCCATGTAGCCTTATATTTTCTGATTTTCAAGTTGCAAATAGTTGAAACTCATGGCAAACAATATTATAATGAACTTTCATCCCATATGAACAAAGTTGCATAAAGCAAATAGCATAAAAAGATCATTTTCCTTTGTAAAAATAGCATTACCGCTTATTTTCAGATCTTGGTTTCTTGGTCTTGATTACGGGACTGATTTCCAGCATGCATTTAATGCTTATCGTCTTCAAGAACAGCACTCTTCAAGTCTTCATCCATCCGGAAGCAATCCGATCTCATCCGGACAAGCTTTCCTCCATCATTCTTCATTGTCTTCTTCCACGCAAGAACAACCCCTTAAGGGAGAGAGAAGGAGGAGAGAGAAAGACTAAAATCAGATATCTTCATCCAAGCCATCATTACATGAGCGAGAGGCAGCGATATGATCAGCAGGCAGAGGGTAGGCAAGCCCCATAGTCACTTGGGTAGGTTGTGTGCAGGCTGCCATCATGACCATCAAGATTGGGGGCGCAAAAATCGACGCATGATGGCGCCCTCTCCTCCACGTTTTCTTCATCTCCCAAATGTCCATGATTTGATGCTACATTAAAAGTTGCCCAAGGCCCCAAAGGTCATGACCATTTGGCCAAAAATAAGTCCACCCTTTCAAATCTTGCCCGTTTCCTTGGCCATTTCCCCGTCCGGTGTCCAAATCAAGTGCTGTAAATTTTTGCACGTCCGGCTTGACATCCCGCATTGGCCGGCAACTCCTGAAAACCTGCACGGTAGTCTAAAAAATTATCAAAAATCAACAAGTGTCGCTCGGGTGCCTTTTAGGAGTCGAATTTCACTTGGTGCTTAAAATCGTCCTAGCTGGAGCCACCGCCTTCGACGTTGAATATTTTTCCCTTGATATTCGTAATTTTTGGCTATTTTTAAGCACTTCTCAGCATCAAAACTCTGCTCTCATCTTCTCTCACCCTCTCCTTCTTCTTCTCTCCTTCTCCTTCTCTCGCTCTTCTTCTCTTCTCTCTCCCACTCCTTCTTGTCTCTCCTTCTTCTTCCGTCCTCACGGCCCGTAGCTGGATGGCAATCAAGGGGGAGGTGGCTTTGTTCGAAGGGCCCAGGGAGGGACCCCCAGCAACTGGAAAATAGAGGGGGGGGGCCTTTAGTCATAGGTACAGGGACCCCATTTTTAGTAGGTTGGAAGGGGGAGAACTTCGATCGAAAGGCCTAGGGGGGGTGCAGTTGCTGCCAAGCGAGGAGGGGGGGAAGAGCCGACTAACGGACCGTAGGGGATGTTGCTGCTACTGGGGGTGACAATGCAGGGAAGGGGGGGGGCATAGTCTCTATCTGTCCCCGAGGGAGAGGAGGGGCCTCCCCTTATATAGGAGGGGGGAGGAGGTGGGTGGCATGGCCAACCCTCCCACTTGGGTGTTGCATGCCCCCCCATCACCAACACTCCCACTCTCTCTCTCCCCGACGTGCTGTCGGCAGGGAGAGAGGGGAGAGTAAATTTTTTTTGAACTGATGATAATATTTTTTTTTTGAAATTAAAAAAGGGGGGCATTCCTATGGGGGAGAGAACACGGGAAATGTTACATCTGACAATGTAGGATCTTGTTGCAGAAGCCAACCATAAAAATAAGGATTGTATTCCATGGTAATGTAGTGGTCCATGCCACTTGGTCTTATGCCCACCCCGGGTAATTCATTATATTTATATCCTCTATATGATGTGTGTTTAAGGCCTATTTATAAATATCCTTATCTGTGAAATTTCCCCTTTAGAAACATAATCATTTTCTATTCAATCTATAAGTAACCCCTTTATATGGAACCCTTCTATATGTAAAAAATGGTATTTTAAAAATCCGTTATGTTAAACCCACGTGATATATACATATATTTATGACTGACCTCCTTGGGATGCCCACATGAGTGATGTATGTGAAGACATCCATTAGGAAATCCACTATCCCTAGGTGACTAGCAATATGAAGTTTCTACTCATCGATGATTCAATCCAAATAAGGATGGAGTAGGATATGGTCCTCTAATGGTGGATTCTATGTGATGGCTAATACATTGAATGACAATGAAGTATAAGTGGGGTCATGTCTAACTATTTTTATGGCACAAGGTTGTTCAACATTGGTCATTATCTAACAACTAAGTTGTTTCCACTATGCCCAAAGAGTGAACCACTTTCGTAGAAATGGAGATTCAGGTTTGGCCAAGGTACCTAAGTTTACTATTTCTTTTCTTATTGTTTCTACATGGCTACATTTGAAGGATGTGATCAAGTGACCATTGAGAGCTTGCTCTTGGGTCACTTGTGTGGAGATGCATTCTTTGGTGATAGAAGCATGCTCGGTGAAGATGATTTCAAATTCTTCCCAAGAATAAGGAAAGCTTATAATTACAACAGTGGTTTCTTCATTTAATAGATCTAGGTTAAAGTGGTCATAACTGCAAGCAAATAGAATGAAAGTATTATCAAAGCATCAAGTGTTCTTAACTATACTGTCATCCATATGGTAGCCATGTCTATAGAAAGTTCCACAATCAAGGGTCCCAAGTACATGGGCAACAACTCCGTAGTAGGTGGTCTGGATTTAGTGTGGCATACTTGGTGCATAATTTTACTTGACCTTATGGAAGGATTTATTTGATAGTCATTCAGTATTGTTGTAGGCTTTGGTGTAGGTGTATTAGTGGCACTGATTGGGGTTTAGTCTTGGGGTGGTGGAACTAGAGTTTGTATGCAAGCCCTTTGAGGTTTGAGAAGCAATGGACTCCAGCACTTGATTCTCAATAAGATTTGGAGTGGTTTGAGTTAAGGTCATTCCCGAGGGTGCAATTTCATTTTGTTTAGGCTCCCATTTTTTAGTAGATGGTGGTAGTTGATGTTTCTAAGGTACTCTTGTGCTTGATTGTGATCACATTGAAGCGCTCTTGGATGATGCTAGACTAGTTGTCACATCATGTTGTTTTCTACTAGAGGGGAGTACAATTGTGAGTACAATAGTAGGTTTACAAGTGGTGGTAGATTGCACAATTACGTGCTTCTTTTGCTTGGATGATATCATGATGGTAGATGGTGTTACAACATCATGTGAGGATGTGGTCTATGTGGTTGTGTCAATGAATGCTATGGGACTCTTTGCAAGCCAAATCTAGCAATTACCCTCATAGTAACCCCTATGCATGTAGTAGGACCTTGGGAACCCATTGTAGCTTTGCATGTTTTCGTGTGGGTTTAGATACGAGATTTGAGGTTTGGTCTTTCCCATGTAATGAATTCTAAGGGGTATGACTTACCCTCAAAAAACCATTTGGTTTGGTGCTCTCTAGTTGTGGTCAACTTGTTCACTAGTTCCTTTTTGCTCTTCTAAGTCTATTTTATGTCGTCTAGTTGTTTTTTACCCCCTCTCTAGAGTTGGCACATAATGCGGGCATCAATGGCACCATAGGCTTTGCAAAATCCTTAGTACCCTTGCTAAAAGTTGTTATAATCTTGATATTTTCTAGAGCAAGGTGGATGCATTGGTTCTCATAGTCAATGTTACATTGAGTCTATTTCTTAAAGCTCTTCCCAACAATATTTTCCTTCCCACCCCCTTATCATTCACTAGCACATAAAAATTTATTAAGAGGCTCTCTATCTTGTTGATGGCAATCATGACCTTACATTTTCCTAGTAGTAGTGAGTAGGATGCTCCCCCGTATGGGTTGGCTTTAGCATGGTAGGGATCAACTAGGGCTATCCTATTCTAGTCCATTTCTTATAGGTAAAGATGTTGTTGTCTAATACTTCATTAATTAGTGCATCGATGACATGGTCTTTTTGGCTAATGATTCTTAGCCTCAAATAAGGGGTCTTCATCTTCAAGGTCAGCACTCTTCATGATGGTGGAGACAAGACCCGGGGTGCTAACAACATGGGAGACTCATGCAGTGGGTGCAATGGTGGGTAGTACTTCTTAATTTTACTTCCATTAAAGAAGCCTATTCCTTCACCATCAGGTTTCAATCTTCACATTGCTAATTTTACTAATTTGATAAACTCAGAAGGGTCCAAGTCCTCTAAAATTTTCTATTTGTGGTCTTTAATTGAATAAAGAAACACTAAGTTTCCCTTTTTGGACTTACGTTATTTGACAGATTTGTCAAAGTAGGCCTTCTTCTCACATTCTCATAGATGAGTTCATAGGTGGCTATGAGTTGAGTTTCAAATAGCCATTCCAGCTTTGCCAAGTAGTCCATCCATGCCTCCTTTTCTTCCCATCTTTCTTGTACAACAATCCTTAGGCTTGGAACAAAGAAATTGATTGGCAAGATTGCCTCTATCCCATATATATGCTTGAATGGTATTTGTGTGGTTGCCACTTTGTAGGCCATCTGATAGCCCCACAAGGCTACCATTAGCTTGTTATCCTAGTCACCACAGTACATGAGACTAAGATAGTCTTTGTCAATATACTCACCAAGAATTTGTTTGTTGCTTCAGCTTGAGTATTAGGGATAATATGAGGATGATTTTTGATGGATCACTAAGAAAATAGATAGCATATGAGCAATGATTCCATTGACATGATCGCTTATTAGTTCAATGGGGCAGCCGAACTTTGAGATCACTTGCTCCCAAAGGAACTTTGATGTTGTTCTAGCATCATTTTTTTTTGTCACTCAAGCTTCAACCCATTGAGGTAGTCAATGGCTATGATTATGTATTAAGCTTTTGAGTATTGGGCTACAAGACTAAAGGGCCTAATGAAGTCAATGCCCCCCCATTTTTTGAATGGTTGTCATGCTATCACTGGTGTGAATTCCATTTCATCCTTTCAAATGGGTACCTTGGTACACCGACATTCATGCCAATGCTTGACACACTTGGTAGCATCATAGAAAAACATAGGTCACCATATTTCAAATTGAAGGGCTTTTTATGTAGTTCTATCTCCATTAAAGTGTCCTCCTACAATTCCCCCATGTGCCTTTATGAATACGTCATCCATCTCATATTTGTAGGCATATCATCTCAATAAGCCATCATGTCCTAATAACTGATAGAGTTGACTGGCAATCAACTGATAGGGTTGAACCTTGATAATGAGTTGCCTTAGTCTTGCCTTCTTAATTGGATGGTCTAGGGTCCCTTTTTCTAGGATTTTAATTATATCATTTGCCTAGTAGGGTGTAAGGTTTGCTTTATAAATCTTTTACTTGCTAGAGATCTTGAAGAGATGAGTATCATGTAAATCATCCATGATGCCTTGCTCAATTGCTTCTCTAGTGCTTATGCAGGACATGTGGTTGTCCACGTAGTGTTGTTCACCCTTATGCACTACCACCAAGAAGTCAAACTCTAACAATAGTAGTAGCCATATGGCAATTTTCCCTACTGCACATGGTTTTTTAATAGGGCAAAGCAATGCTTAATGATCTACAAAGAAGGTGAATGGTGTCACCAAAAGGTAATACCTAAATTTCTTAATCACAAACACCATAGCCAATCTTTCTTACTCTGTAGTTGACTAAATCCTTTATGAATTCGTGAGTGGCATACTTGCAAAGCTCACTATGAAATCCATGATATATTCACGAATGTCAAATTTCAATGCATCAATGTGCACATGGAAGGTGATTGACCAATTTGGGGCTCTAAAAATTGGTGCTGAAGTTAGAGCTTGTATAAGCTTCTCATGAACTTGTTGGCATTCAACAATCCATTAGAACATAATCAATAGTCTGTATAAGGGTCAAGCAATCAACATGCAATCGAACATAAACCATCGATAATATCTAATATGGCCAAGGAAGCATTGCACTCCCTTGTAGTTGGTTAGAGGTGGAAGATTCAAACCTACCATGGATTTTGAGAAATTGATGGCAATCCCATCCCTCAACACAACATGCCCTAGTATGCAACCATGTTTGACCCAAAATTGGCACTTCAAGGGGTTTAATGATAGGCTATATTGTCTACATCTCTAAAAGATAATGGACCATTTTCCTAGGTGTTCCTCCTATTTAGTATAAACACATAGGTTGTCAAACAAAAACTTCTAAACACTTTCTAAGAATGTCTTTGAAGATAGCACAAATGAGACATTGAAACTTATTAGAAAAATTAGACAATCCAAATGGCATGACTATGTAGGCAAACACTCCCTAGCCTCTAGCAAATGCTATTTTGTATCTATTATCCGGGTGGAATTGCACTTGGTTATATCCTAAAAACCTATTTAGGGAGCTATATGCTTATTTCCCTGCCACTATTTCAAGCATGTGCTTGGTATAAGGCAAAGGATAGTTGTCTCTCTTTATTGTTATATTCACCTTTTTATAGTTAATGCACACTTTGATATTTCCATTTTTTTTAGCACTATCAAAATGTATGATACCTAGTTAGTGTGCTCAATCACAGAGCTTGTGAATCTCTTCTTTTATTGTGTGACCATGCTTAGGATTCATGGCATAAGGCTTTTGCTTTACTAGTGTAGCGTCCACAATCATATGGATGTTATGCATCACAATGCTTGGGTCAATCCTTATAGCCCTTTCATGGACCACAAAAACACATCAAATAATTCTTTTAGGAGATAGATGAGGTTTGTCTCCTCTTGTTAAGTTAGGTCATTAATGAGATATGAATACAAGTCAAGGCTTATTTCCCTCCCTAGGCAAGTTGACTTCCTTAACTTTGACAAGTCACTCAATGGGTTTGCTATCCTTTCCTTGTCTCTTGGCTCGTAGTAACACCATTGTTTGATTGCCTTTCTTAAACCTTGTGAACCACTTTGGAAAAACATGGGGTTTTTAATGCCGTTCAACTTCTGAGCCCTTAGATTGCTTATTTTTATCCTCTTTCAGTCTTATCCACCTTAGGTGGAGTAGGAGGTCCCTTTAGTACGTTGAGTCTTAGAGACTCATGGAATCTTAGGGTCAACTGACCTCAAATTCAAAGTAAAATCCATATTCATCATTGGACAAGGGAGTCTCAATAGGTGGTCAAAGCTTTGATACACTGCCTATTTTATATAGAGTTGTAGATCCATCTTGAGGTGCCCATTCATAATCAACTACCTCTAGGTGCTTTAGCCAACATCACTCACAATCTACTTTGATGAATCACTTTTGAATCCAAAGCACATTAGTCTCCTAGGACATTGTGTCCACAAATATTTGCTCAATTGTCCACCCATGTGTGCCATAATCAATTGTATCTACTTCACCATCAATCATTTTTCTCCTCCAGTCACAGTAGTCTACATATTCATAGTCATAATTCTCTCATTCAAGGAGCTCATCCTCCACTTGCTCAGAAGGTAACCACCTACTAGTAGAGTGCCCAAAATCCAAACCAATGACATGTACCAATTCTGGAAGGTATGGGCATGAAGCAATCTACTACACATTGCCATGATGCTTGCCTTATGAGAAACCACACTAGTTGTAGTATGTGATGAACCAACAATTTCATTTTGGATGAGGAGCTCCATTAGCTCTTCTAGCACGTGATGAGCAACAAAGACCAATTGCACCTAAGGAAAAAAGTATCCAATTGGCACACCTAGGCCCCTTGCACCAATCATAATACTACCACAAAGCAATGCTCTTGTATAGTATGTCGAGGACCCACTCAAGGAAGAGACCTATTCTTCATTTTCCTTGAGTGACAATACCAATACACTATTGTCAAGGAGAAAAATACTAGATGTAGAGCCCAAAAACTCAACTCCAAAAATTGAGAATAAGGGGAGTGCCAAGGGAGGAGAGTATCCTAACCCAAGGCATGAGTTGGAGATCCTCTAGAAAGTGAGGGGTTGGATAGCATTTACATATGATCAGTGACAAAGCTAAGGACATGAACCTCACGACAAACCACAACAAGGTGAGCCTATAGTATCCCATTATGGCATGGAGAAAGAATCTTAGTTACTAAGAAGGTACAAATCCAATGAGGTTGATGTGGGATTGCTTGCAACCCTTATGTCCACTCAGGTGTGGTTTGGGACAAGTAATGAGGCAAAACCATGGCCTATGGAGTACATTCTTCAAGTCATGGTCTGTGGGGAAAGAAAGGCCAACATTAGCATGAGAAATTGACAATGATACCCACATTCCAAGTGTGATGCCCTCCCCATGCTAGGCTCCTTATAGATTAAGTACTTTTGGGAGGGAACAACAATGCATGTTGTCCTTCCAGTCCTGATGCTAGGGGATAGAACTCAAAAAGGAATCATCGATATCAAAGTAGAAGTGAGTGTCCTTAGCCACACATTGTTGCAAGCCTGTAGTAGCCCCCCTATGGAGATAACCAAATTCAATGTAACACTTGCTAAGGGTGCAAACTTTTGTCCATTTGGAGTGCTGAAAGAATAATCAACCAAGATAGCCAAAGTTTAGTTCTCAATAAACTTCATTGTAATGAAGGGTGTGGATTATGACATATTATTAGGAAGACCTTGGATGAGAAGTGCCATGGTGATACAAGACTAGGGCAATGGATTGATGTTCTTTGAGAATAAAATGGAATTAATTCGAGTGGAGATGGATACCTAGAAGAGCTCATCTATTGACCTAGATGCCATTTTTATAGTGCTCAAGGGAGAATCACATAAAAGACCCAACTACAACCCCTTGACCAAGTAAATTCATTGCCTAAAGGATAAGATTACTAGATCAACATTCTTGCAATCATTGACTAGCCGTTCCCTCATGATGAGGGTGATTACAAGAAGATTGTTGAGAAAGCAAGCACCTACAACAAGATTATGGATGATTGTACATATAAAAGAAATGGCCTACCCTCTGTGCCTCTTTGCATAATGGTGAGAAGCTCAAGCAAGAGGCCACTTCCTATGACATGCCATCTTCTAATGAATAGAGATAATGCTCTTGCTGCTGGGCTTTAGAGTTTGTGAGGTTGCAACATCTGAAGTACTAAGCTTGGTTGCCTTTACAACACTTGATGGCTATATTGGCACATTCAATCCTTTCTATTTTTGTGTGTAAGGGGTGGTTTTTTTCTCTTGGCTAATGGGATTTCAGTGTGTCAATTTGTATTTGTGGGTTTCTAATTCCCTTCCCCTAAAGCAGTTGTTTTTCTATGGTGTCAAGTTTGTCAAAGTCTTTGACTTAGGTCTCAATGAGTTCTCTCTTTGCATCTCTTGCTTGTTTTGTTCCCTAAGTTATTCAATTTGATCAAATTGAGACAAATTTTTGTCTTGAGAGGGGTATTACTTGAGTTTACTTGGGATGTATTGACTTGAATTAAAGTCTCTACTAGAGACAATTATATTGCACCTAGTGTACTTGAGACAAATCTTGTCTTGTGATAAAGTACTTGAAGTAGCACAGACAATAGGAGTCTCTAGGTATAGATGGACTTGACTCTTGTGATTTTATGGATGAGATATGGTGAGCCTACAACACTCACAATTACCTAAAGAATGTGACTCAAAAGTGTCTAGATGATGAAGAGAACCTTGTGGTGATGAATCACCTTAGTAGATTAGTGCCTTGGATGGAGAGTCACCACTCAAGTTTTAAACTTGAGTATCCACATGGGCATGTGCATGTCTCATGCTCGATGCCAATAGGGAAGTCTTTACTTTTGTGAAGTTTGAGAAAGCTCCAACCTTGCTCAAGATGCAAATGGCCTATCTCATGTGAGTGAAAACCAAGGGGATGTTTAGCTAATCTTCTATGATAGCCTCCAAAGTGGCACTACTCAAGGTCATGGTCATCTTGAAATTCCGCAAGGTCAAACGCTACCCCATTTGACCTTAGAGTGGGTTCTAAAAGAGGATTTAGTGATTTTCAATGTCAAGGAGTAAATCATTAAGCCACCCTATAAGTCCACCCCTTGAGTGTTGAGAAGGCAAGCCGAGTACTAGAGTAGTTCTAGACTGCCACTATCTTAACACCAATCTATGTCATCCACATTGATGAGCATGGAAGGCTCATGGATAGTCTAAAAACCTGAAATTTTAGCCAAAAACATAAAATTTTCAAGTTCAATGGATATGCAAGTCAAAGAACATGTAATAAAGCATAAGTCGCCTTAGTCTAGAGTAGGCTAGGGTTAAGTATAAAAGGCGGAGATGTAACTTGTGAGGGATCTTTTGTCATTTTAAGCAATACATGCTTTGAGGTTCCTTCCTCCGACAAACTAAGAGGGTGCATGCTCTTAGCCACCAAGATATGGGGTGCATACCATGTCCCACCTTGACATGAGGTGAGTATTCATGTTGCAGTTTACATCTATGATTCTCAGCCTTCCATGAAAATACTAATTCATGCCTAGCTACCTTGGCTATGGCTTCCTTGCAAACATGGTGTATTTCTTGTATTACTTTACAAGTACGGTGTAATTCATAAATTTCCAGTTATTTGACTTCCTGTGAAAACTAGTATATTACATTGGTATCAGAGCAATGGTATCAAAGCATGGACTTTGATCCATGGGAAGAGTCATTTTCTTGGAGAATTTAGTCACAGGGACAGGAAACAGGAATCTGGAGTACCAAGATTTGGTCATAGGGTTTGGTACAGTTCAAACCGTGACTAGTGGAAGTGGTTGGTGGATTTTGAAGGAATCTGAAGGAAAAATGGTGGACTCAAGGCCATTTTAGCAAGTCATGGTCCATTTGGAAGTCATTTTGGAGTCTTCTTGGACAAAAGGATAACCTACAGTGACTAAATGAGGTAAAAGAAGTTACTTTTGAGAAGCAGACTTTCTCTCTCCTCTTCTCAAGCTTTTCTCCAAGAATCCATGGCTTCCACTACTTCAATCTTCTTCCAATGATCTTTACTTCCTCATGAGACACCAGAACTTGATTCTCTATGCCATAAGCTACATGTAGGGTAGCCTTATGCATTGACTAAGGCAACTTCCAATTCGTAGGGTAAGAGTGGCTGTTTGCGCAATTTGCACTGATCAAATCCTCCCCTATTACATGAAAAATTTCAGCAAATAAGATTGGCTATAGATTTAGCAAGCTTTGACCAGGATTGTTCAAGTCTTCCAGCAAGCATACTAAACTATCTCCCACTTTCTTGATCATTCTTGACCTCCCAAACCCTGGCTATGGCAAATTTATGACAGCAGTGAGTTTTTCTAAAATTTCTTCAAAGTATCAGAGGGCTTTTGTTCTAACAAGCATCCTTGAGTTTCTTCAGCACACTCATTGAACCGACATTGAAGATTTCTTGCAAGATTAGAGCACCTCTACTCTTGAAATGAGTCAAAACAGGGCAGCCACTTGACATTGAAGATTTCTTGCAAGATTAGAGCACCTCTACTCTTGAAATGAGTCAAAACAGGGCAGCCACTTGAATTTTCAAAATTTTTTATCTTTGAAGCATGTTCTCATGGGGCTTTTGGTTCTTGATGCATATTAAAGCTTCTATGCATGTGATTATATCAAGAGTTCATGGTCTTTCATCGATATTGCAAGAATAGACTTCTTATTGGCATTGCAAGTGTATGGGCAGCATATACAAGCTTATGTGCTTCAATGGAAGAGTTCTCCATCAAGGACTAAAGCCTTCTACCCTTTTGGAAGCTTAACATTGATTCCCTTTCAAATTTCCAACCACATTTAGGCCACAAGGATCACTTCTATCAAGATTTTGGAAATTGGAGCTTTCTTGAAGAGAAAATTGGAGTCTATGAGCTACATATTCATCATGGGGATTGTAATTCGAGGATATTCTTGGCTACATCAAGCGGGAGTTTAAGAATTTCAAGTCTCATATAGGTATTGGAGCTTCCATAATCATCTACTTCAACAATGCAAGATGTATTTCTTAATTTTGCTCTTAATCCCTTTAAAATCCAATTGCTTAAGCGATCCATTTGTTGAAAAGGGATAATTAAGAGTAATCCCATTTAAGAATTACATTTGATTGCATATAGACCCAACTTAGGGCTGAATGATGTCATGATGAAATCTTTTCATCTTACCCAATAAAAATCGGTAGCCAATTTTTGAAAAAAAATTGCTAATCCTAACTCTAAATTGCTTGATGTGATTGAATGCAATATGGATGAAAAAAAAATCAATCGGTAAGTGGAATAGAATTGTAAAGTAGTGAATCACTGATGTAAGTATTCCTTATCATATCCATTTCATTTCAGTCCTATTCCATTTCAATTCTTGCATATCATGAATTGGCAAAATTTTGATTTAGCCATGCACATCATGCTAGATTGATAGAATACTAGCTTTGCCATGTATATTTCGACTGAGGAAAAATGTTGAAGTCAGATGAGATAGCAAGACAATAGAGAGGTGACCATCCCTTGCTATTTAAGACTCTGTAGTAGGGGTGCACAACTTGGCCCAGAAGGAACTTTGCACACCTTCCAGGGTTTCAGAGCCCATTTAGGTGCTCATCCTACCATTTTATCCCTCACCATAGGTGGTGGACCATGGAAGACCACTTGGGAAAGAGTGGATAAAGAATGGAAGACTAGTGGTACCAAACAGGACAATTTGTGGCATCCTTCACAAACAGATATACAGGTCTTTCCAACAGGTACATATAAGTTGCAGGTGTGGTGTTCCCCAAATAACTACATGTGCCTTACAGCCCATTGCAGGTCTATTAATTTCTTTAGGGGTCTACAAGTCATACATGAATCATTTTAGGGTGAAACAAGGCTTCTACAGGGTGTTAACAGGTTGCAGGAATTCACTGGATAGGTACACCTTTTCTATTACAGAAAATTTTGTCATGATTAGATTTGGGATCCTGATAGCTTGATTTGAAGAGGGACGTTAAGATTTTATTTGAATAAAAAAAATTAGTAATCAGATATTGGGAGAAAAAGTTATGACCAATTTTTTTACAGGGGGTCTAGTGGATGCACCAGTGGACTGCACCTAGACATGTTGACAGGGGTACGATTTTGAGTTCATTTTACCCATATACCCTATTGCAAGTTGAGATCTTGCTAAATCTAGAGTATCCCTGATATATAAGCTTTGTTTGGATCAATAAACCATTGGCATTGGTGCAATACTAAGCAATTTATTGACAATTTTCTTCCCCACAGTCATTTTGACAGCACCTATCCTTAATGGCTAAACACAAGAGAAAAGATCCAGTCATGGAGACCATTCAAGAAGATATCATAGAATACATCAACAATTAAAAAAAAACTAATGAAGCCCTCAATCATGACCAACAAGATGATGATGTAAGTGTTGGTAATGCTCGTAATGCACTATTGGGTAATGATGGAAATTCCTTGTCTCACGAACCTTTTGAAGATCACATGCTTTCAAGAGAGATGTGTATGCTGAACATTGGGATGCATAATCAATATGAGCAACTTTCCAAATCCTTGGGGAAGATTGAGAACACATCTAACAAAGTGGATGAAGGACTTTAGCAGCTGGTCAAGTTCATGAAGAGTGGATTTGAGGATGTAGTAGTAGCTATCAAGGATTTGAAGACTCAAACCACATCTTTTACACCAAATGAAATAACTATTCATATTGAAAATACTTCAGTCCAGCCCTTCAATATGAAAGGAAAGGGGATTGATCAGCCTATTATGTCAACCTTTGAGAAAGAAGAGCCATCCACATTGAGGAGTACTCATTACCAACCACCAATATCATCAAAGTACCATGCCCGTCCTCAATTCAATCCAAGACGTGAGGCTATTTATGAAGAAGAGGAAGACATAAGAGAAGAAGATAGTAAGGAGTTTCATGGATGTGACCCCTTCTACAAATATTTTCCCTCTCAATCTACCATCAAGCAAAAAGAATCGAACTTTCATGATAAAAGTGGAAGATTTGATGAAATAAGGTCATTTCATGATATCACCAACAAAGATAAGTCATTTTATGGTCAGCCCACTAATGGACATCATCATTCTTTTGGATTGGGACAACCAAATAATGGTGGTAATAATCCTAGACCAAACTCTTTTGGAATAGATTCAATGAATAGAGATTTTTTGAGACAATCATATTTTGGGCAGCGCTCTAACAATTTCCAGCCAACTTATAATGAAAGGGAGTACAAAGAAAAGATTACCATTTCTAACTTCAAGGGGGATAATGCATCTCTAACGGAGTGGGAAGAATGGGTAAACAAATTACAGATGTACTTCACACTTTTTCCTTGCCATGATGAAGCCAATATCTATTTTGCAACACTCCATCTTGAAGGTTACGTGCATACATGGTAGAGATATATGCAAAGAGTTGGTCATAATTTTGTAAGAAGGCAATGTTGGAAGTGTTTGTCTCTCCAATGGAAAAAGAAAGATTGCAAAGAAAATGTAATGGTCTTCAACAACGAGGCATGTCCGTTCATGATTACTCTAACATATTCCTTAATCTTTCTATGTACATTGAAGGGATTGATGATTTGGCCAAGTTAAAAAATATATATATTTGGTCTAGATTTAGCCCTCTCTTCGGAAGTAGGTGCAATGCAGTCCAAGACAATTCATGAAGCCCTCTCTTCGGAAGTAGGTGCAATGCAGTCCAAGACAATTCATGAAGCCATTTTATATGCTGAAAGGTATGGGCAGAAATATAGAAGAGAATCAATGGGGGTTCAGCCAAAAAGTGCAGGGTATTCATTACCTAATAATCCTTCAAGGATCGGAGCACATTTTAGCCAGCAAAGGGATGTTTATAAGCAAGAAGGCAAGGGAACTAGTACCTATAGTAGTAATTACAGCAAGTTGCTTACATATCCAACAGTCTATGGATCAAAACCAAGTGGAAGAAATGGTTATAGACCAATGGCTGAAGTAAAACAAAGCTTTTTAAGGGTTGAAAATGCACAAAAGGGATCTCAAAACAACACTTACAACAAAGTTCTTTCAAATAAACAAATTAGAGACATGAGGGTAAAAGGGTTATGTTTCAAGTGTGGAGAAAAGTAGACACAAGACCATAGGCTGAAATGCAAATCCAAAAATAGCGAGCTTAACTTTGTATTATTGATGAGCCGGATGAGGATAAAAGTAAAGAGGGGAACGTATTTCGTATGGAAGAAAACCCTATGGTTGAAGAAATGCATGATGAAGATAAAGGAAATAATGATGAATGTTATGATATTGTGGACAATTTTCCTTTTGATCCGGATGGTTCTTTATGTGCAATTTCTCATTAAGCATGGACCAGTTGTAAAGGAGAAAACACCCTTAGACTTGAGGGACTGATCAATGGTAGAACGGTTCTTTTGATTGATACGGGTAGCACCCATAGCTTCATTAATACCAAATCTTTGCATGGATTGAGATTGCTTCCTCAATAAATGCAAGTGTCGTTGAAGATTTAGGTAGCTAATGGAGCTTATGAATCAAGTAATGAAGTATGCCTACACACTCCTATTACTCTATCTCCTTCATGTATTATGGAAGTGGACTTGATCACTTTGGAAATGGGTCCCATAGATATTGTCATTGGTGGTTGCGATTGGTTGAAACCATTGGAATTTTTTCTTTGGACTTGCAAAACATGGTGATGGAATTTAAATGGAATGCTAAGCCTATATTATTGAAGGGCATTGGTCAAAAGCAAATGGAACTCATCTCTATGAAGAAGATGCATAAAGAAATCAATGCACAATCATGTATATTCACTCTTTTGCTTGCAAAAGTGGATGAAGTGCAGTCACCAAATAAGCCAGCATCTTCTTCAAAGCAAAAGGATCCAAGAATGGAAGAGCTACTGGAGGGGTACAAAGAAAGATTTATTTCAGCAACCATCATCTTTACCTTCAAAGAGAGAGGTAGACCACCCTATTGAATTGCTGCCCAACACAAAACCCATCAACAAACCTCCCTATTGCTTGTCAAAGTTTGAAAGGTAAGAAGTGAAAAGACAAGTTAAAGAGTAGCTGCAAATGAATTTAATTTAGCCAAGTCAATCTCCATTTTCCTCTCTTGTGCTCTTGGTTAAGAAGAAAGATGGATCTTTTCACATGTGCATTGATTATAGGGAGCTTAACAAGTCCACGATGAAGAATAGATATCCAATTGCTCCCTTGAGAGGTTTCCTTGGATTATCTTCATTCTATAGGAGGTTTTGTTGGGGATAAAGGTGCCACCCATGTATTACTACACTGACAGTCACCGCCACTGCACACTGCACGTGGCAGGCGCCCGTCACCATCACTTTATTCTTTATTCTTTTAGTGATAGTTTGAATAAAGGAAGGCCCGGTCACACATTGTGACTATTGGAGTTCCCATTTTTTGTCTCTCTCTTTCTTGCTCTTGCTCTCCTGCCATAGCTCTCGAGTGCAAGCTTCGATCCTTCTCACCTTTCAATTGGTATCAGAGCACGACTTCCCAACTCTTGAGCTTGGCTCGTGGCATTCTTAGCATCCCATTAACTCCCCACTTGCATTGGGTCTCCTTCTCGATAGCCATAGCTCATTCTCTTGAGCTCCCGTTACTCCCGGCTTCCCGATCTTCTTCTTGGTCTATTGAGGCACGATCAAGGCATTGACATTGAGGTATTGCTTCATTATTTCAGAGATTTATCTCAGTCCATAGGTCTAGGTAAACAGGGTTTTCACAGGTTGTGGGCAGCCATAGCTCACACCTCTTGGAGCTTCCTTCACCCGAATATTGCTTCTAGCCTATCAAGGCTTGCTGAGGCTTGGTGTAGGCCTTCTTTGGCCCCCATTTGTGCCCCCTTTGGGCCCCATTGTTGACATGTGGGACAGTAGACCCCCCCAGCTAGCTCACGATTTTTTTGTGCATATTTCAAAATCTGGCCCAAAAATCACTATTTTTGTCATATCTCGGACATTTGGAACCCAATTCATGCAAGGTAAGAGTCTAAGTTGGGGCTTTGGCACATTCCAAACGCAATGGTGGTGTTGGATTTGCCAAATTTTGATGACAAAATATTTTGCAACAGATTTTAGGTCTGAGACAACATGTATTTGTATGCCTATGGCTTATGTGATGCTTCTACTGATGTCGATTGATTGGGGGATTGAAGCTACATGTAATGCTATGATTTTGGCCTAATTGTAGGGCTGGAAATACTCAATTTATAACTATAAATGGATGTTGAATACTCTTGGACTGAAGCTATCTTTCATGCTTTGACATATGCCTATTGGTTCTGGATGTATGTCTTGGGTTATGCTATGATGTATTGATCATCAACGGACAACTTCGAGCTTGTCATTGGATCCATATGCTTTTGGAAGCTTGAGCTTATTTCAGCCCGCACTTATTGAGATTGGTTTATGCTTGACAGTGTTCAGTGCTTTGAGAGTTACATGCTCTTCGGGTACATGCTTACCCGACGCCTACGGTTTGATGCATTTGTCTTGGCACAGTGTACCATGTACTTGTTGAACTTCAGTGCTCTCTAAAGACTTGGCTTGGATTCTCATTTGCTATTTCAGAATTTTGTATTGGGTGTCACTTTGGTTGTCATAGATATTTATTGGGATGCATGTCTTGCTCATGGATGCTACCTACAATTGCTTTGTAGCCATCATGCTCTTGGGATGCTATTGAGGCTTTATCTTGGTTACCTGTCTTTGGTACTCTGACTTGGTTTGATTGCGCTGTTGAGCTCGTTTATCCGCCTCTTGTGCCAGTGGGAGCATCTTGTATGCTTGATCGACATTGAGCAGGAGGTTTATGCTATTTTGAGTATTTTGCAGATACTTGAGACTTTGGGATCTCTTACATGGAAATGTTGCATGGTTCATGCACTGATATCTAGGAGTTGATTTTGACATGAGCTTGGGCTTTGCACTCTTGTGAGCATACACCTACTAGTGTCAAGTCTTACTAGTGCTATGTATACTTTGCCCTATTGTCCAAGGGGTATGCCTACTCATCTCTGACGGATGCTTTGGTGACATGTTAGGGTGTTTGCTCAGGGTCTTGATGACTGTTTGGTGCTAATTTATGCCCGTTTATGGCTGGTCATGTCTTGGTTGTCATTTATTGACTTGGTGTAGTGATTTGATCAGACATTGACTCTCACAGTACCATGCTATCATTTATTACAGCAAGCATATAACTCCGAACTGACATGGAATTTTCATGTTAAAATATTTTTAAATGATCTACTTTCACTAGTACTTGGTGGGCAGCAGCTTTGGTCACACTTTTCTCGCCATTTTCTCTCAATTTTGGTGATTTTTTGGTCATTTTCTACAATAAACAGCAAGCAATTTTGAACTGTCTACATTCTTCCAGCCTGCATTATGGCAATTTCATCCACTAATCATGCTATTTTCAACATCACTAAGCTTGATGGTACGAATTACTCTTATTGGAAGAGCCAGATTTGGCAGGTGTTGGTGCAGAAATCACATATCAAACCATTGAGGTTGAGCGGGCATCCACGCCTGCAACTATGCCAGATGAGGAATGGCTTAAGCTTGATGAGTTATGCAAGTCCACTATTGTATTATCTCTCATAGAATAGGTTCATTACAATGTATTTGAGGAAGAATAGAGTGCATGGCAGTTGTGGGATAAAATCAAGAATCTCTATGACAAGAAAAGTCCAACGAGTCAGATGTATTGGCTGAAGTAGCTTATGGATTTGCGCATGAAGGAGAATGTGACTATGTCTACTCACTTGAGCCAGTTCCATGCTATACTCAAGAACTTGACTTTCCAGGACATCACTTTTGTAGAGGATGTCACTCCTCTTTTCTTGCTTGGTACTCTTAATGAGTCATGGGATGTATTCCGCACTGCATTATGTGCCTCTACTGCTACCTTGAAATAATCTGATGTTGAGAGTGCTCTTCTATAAGAAGAGGTTAACCATAAGAATTTGGATGCCTCTTGTGTGTCGCATGCTATGATAGTTAGAGGCAGGAATGATGGATATAGAAAGCATGGTAGTGGTAGTGGCCGTAGACAGGATTCTTAAAAATCTTAGTCCAAGTCTCGTGAGAAGTCACGTAGCAAATCCCGTGGCAGGAATGCAAAAGTTACTTGTCACCATTGTGGGAAAAAGGGCCATATTAGGCCACAATGCCATGAACTGCGCAATGAAAGGCACAAAGATAAGGGGAAAGACAAAGTGTAGGATAAGTCTTCTGATCACAGCATAGTGTCTGCAAAGTCTAGTGTTAAAATTGAAGAGATCAATGTTATGCAACCTGATGATAAGTCTTCTGATCGCAGCATAGTGCCTGCAAAGTCCAGTGTTAAAATTGAAGAGATCAATGTTATGCAACCTGAGGATGTTGATGATGATTATATCCTTGCAGCTTCTTCTAGTGCTTCCCATATGACAGAGATACACTCTATGTATGCACAGTGTTGGATCTTGGACTCAGGTGTGTCCTTTCATGTGACACCTTGCTGAGAGTGGTTTCATTCATCCCATACTGTTTCGGGTTCTGTGCGCTTGGGTGATGACATCTCTCTTGATATTGTGGGCATTGGTGATGTTAGGCTGCAGTTTCCTTCTGGTAGCAGTTTTGTTATGCAGGATGTACATCATGTACCTGCTTTGACACACAGTCTCCTGTCAGCTAGACAGCTTGATGACGTAGGTTATCATGTATCTTTTGGAGACTCTGCATGGAAGATCACTCATGGAAAACTTGTGATTGCAAGAGGTGCCAAGGCTAGCAACCTCTATCCCTTGATTGTATCCGCTTCTTCCCTTGATCATGTTTTGTCTGTGGGTTCTATCCCACATGTATCTCTTTGGCATGCCCGTTTAGTCCATATGCCTTTGAAGGAAATGAAAATGCTTTCTGGTTTGTAGTACTTACCGCCCCTTGATTATGCATGTTTTGATTCATGTGAGCATTGTCTTTATGGCAGGCACACTAGGTCTACGCATAAGAAGTCTGGTAGGCCACACATGAGTGAGCCCTTGGCATTGGTACATTCAGATGTCTGTGGGCCCATGCCTTGTCAATCTATGGGTGGTGCAAAATATTTTTTTTTACTTTCATAGATGATTTTTCACGGAAAGTTTGGGCTTATCCCATTAAGTTGAAATCCAATGTCTTGGCCAAGTTTCAGAGATGGCTTGCATTGGTTGAGAACCAGTCTGGGTATAGGCTCAAATGCCTAAGGACAGATAATGGGGGTGAGTATGTCTCACGTGCTTTTGAGCAGTTATGTGATGAGAGGGGTATTAAGCATCAGTTGGCTGCCCCCTATACCCCCCCCCAGAATGGTTTGGCTGAGCGGATGAATAGAACCATCTAGGAGCATGTATGAAGTATGCTTAGCCATGTAGGTATACCACAGAGCTTTTGGGCTGAGGCAGTTTGTACAGCTGTGCATATCATAAACAGATCACCTTCTAGTGGTTTGGATTTCCAGGTTGCAGAGGAGGTATGGATTGGAAAACCTCCCTCTTATGCGCATCTCCGTGTCTTTGGATGTGAGGCATTTTGCCATGTGCCTAGGGACAAGAGAAGTAAGTTGGATCCTAAGAGTGTCAAATGCATTTTCCTTGGTTATGGGGATGCACGTGAGATGGGTTACTGTCTCTAGGATCCGCATGCGCAGAAAGTCATCCGCAGTCATGATGTAGTCTTCCATGAAGATAAGATGCATAGGCAACCTGAGAGAGTTGTTGAGATCCATAGGGTCATATTTTAGGAGGAGCCGAGAGCTCCCACATAGCTAGTTGGACTGCGTATAGCTGCAGCAGATGCTTATGGTCAGGGTGTTAGACAGGCAGTTGGGCAGGCAGCAGAGCCTGCCATGAGACGGTCTACTAGAGACAGACGTCCACTAATAGATTTCAGTCCTCAATGCATTATGTCTTGGTTACAAATAAAGGAGAGCCTTTCACTTATGATGAGGCTATGCGCAGGGGTGACAGTCACTCCTGGGAGAGGGCTATGCAGTCTGAGATAGACTCCTTGCATAATAATGACACTTGGGATTTGGTTTTCTTTCCTACAGGCAAGAAGGCTTTGCCATGCAAGTGGGTGTACAAGCTGAAAAGTACCCCTCGATACCCCCAAGCCGGCATACAAGGCTAGAATGGTAGCAAAGGGTTTTAAGTAGGAGCATGGTGTGGACTTTGATGAGGTCTTTTCTCTTGTGGTTAAGATGACCACCCTGCGCTTAGTCTTGGCTTTGGTTGCTCAGCTTGACTTGGATTTATACCGGATAGATGTCAAGACGGCTTTCTTACATGGGGACTTGCCTGATGAGATTTATATGGAGTAGCCTAAGGGCTTTGCAATACCTAACAGGGAGCACCTAGTGTGCAAATTGAAGAAAAGTCTTTATGGCTTGAAGTAGGCACCTAGGGATGCCTTTATGCAGTCACAGGGCTACAACAAGAGTGCTATGGATCTATGTCTTTACACGAAGAAAGCCCGTGATGGTTCTTTATTGATTTTGGAACTCTATATGGATGATATGATGATAGCATGGAAAGCTCATGATGAGCTAGATGCTCTTAAGGCTCAGCTCAAGAAGAGCTTTGAGATGAAATATATGGGACAGGTCTCTCACATACTTGGTATGGGTATTAGACGCGACAGGCATGAAGGACTCCTCTACTTGTCATAGAGGGAGTACATTCATAAAGTCCTTGAGTGCTTTCGCATGCAGGATGTAAAGTCTATTGGCTATCCATTGCCTTCTTATGTGAAGGTATCACAGGCTGATTGTTCACAGATAGATGAGCAGATGGCCAAGATTCCCTATGCATCCGCAATGGGAAATCTTATGTATGCCATGATCGCCACTCGTCCAGATATTGCCTTTGCAGTTGGTGTTGTGGCACGCTATATGGCTACACCTAGCAAGAAGCATTGGGATGCCGTGAAGGGTATCATGAGGTGCTCGAAGGGCACTGCAGATATGTGCATATGCTATGGCGCCAAGGATGCAGGAGTCATGGGGTACATTGACTCTGATTATGCAGGACATGCAGATAGTAGGAAGTCCACTTCTGGCTATGTATTCACCTATGCTAGAGGTGCTGTTTCTTGGATGTCTAGGGTGCAAAAATGCACGGCCCTTTCTACTACAGAGGCCGAGTATGTTGCATCCACTAAGGCTTACAAGGAGGCCATTTGGTTGGGTTATTTGGTTGCTGACCTTGCTGTTGATGCTACCCCTACACTGCATTCGGATTCTATGAGTGCTATTCAGTCAGCCAAGAATCCGGTCTTCCATATGCGAAGACGAAACACATTGAGGTGAGGTATCACTTCATACATGGGATCGTTGAGGACAAGTCTGTTGATCTTGTCAAGATCTCGACTGACCAGAATCCTGCAAATCTTCTCACGAAAAGCCTCTCTACAGAGCGCTTTGCCTTCCTCAGGAGGTTGATGGGCGTGGGATGAGATGACGTCTTTCCTCATCCTGTTGTATATATGTTGTACTGTCTTTTTTCTTTTTCTTTTCACTTCTCACTAGGGCAGATTCGCCTTTAAGTGGGAGGTTGTTGGGGGTCAAGGCGCCTCCGCCTAGCCGCCCATGTATTACTACACTAACAGTCATCACCACTGCACACTGTAGGTGGCGGGCGCTCGTCACCGTCACTTTATTCTTTATTCTTTTAGTGACAATTTGAATAAAGGAAGGCCCGGTCACACATTGTGATTGTTGGAGTTCCTATTTCTTGTCTCTCTCTTTCTTACTCTTGCTCTCCCGCCATAGCTCTCGAGTGCAAGCTTTGATCCTTCTCACCTTTTAGTTTTATAAAAATTTATGCTCATGTGGCAGCTCCTTTGACCAATAGGTTGAAGAAAGAAGCTTTCTTTTTGGACTCCATAGCTGACAAGAGCTTCAATGAGCTGAAATGTCTATTAGTTTCAGCACATATTCTTGTATGTCTGGATTTTTCTAAGGAATTCATTATATGTACGGATGCTAGTGGAAGAGGAGTTTGGGCAGTTTTGTATCAAGACCATGGAGTTATAGCCTATGAAAGTCGCAAGCTTGATGACAAGGAGCATCAACTACATGTCTATGAACAAGAGATGTTGGCAATTTTGCATGCTATCCAAAAGTGACATCATTATATATATGACAGCCATTTCAAGATGAAGAGCGATCATCGTGTGCTGAAATACTTCCTTTCTCAACCAAATTTTTCCCCTAAACAAAGGAGGTGGCTAGCTACTCTTCAAAGCTATGATTTTGAAATATCCTACATGGCTGGAAAAGATAATGTTGTGGCGGATGCTTTATCATGTATGTAGGCATGTTCTTTATCTTCAATTTCAATTGTACATAAGGATTAGATTCATGACATCCAAGAAGAATATTTACTTGATGAGCAAGCATCAATGATGATGAAGGAATTTCAGCAAGGAAAAGGAGAAGAGTATCCCAATTTCAATTGGCACAATGGTCTTTTATGGTATCATGGTAGAGTCTACTTGACACCACAATCCTCTTTCAAAGACCGTATTTTGCATGAGATGCATTCTTCACTTTTAGCGGGTCATCATGGGTTGTTCAAAAAATTTGACAACATCCATAAGAGCTTCTATTGGAAGGGCATTTGGCGGGATTTCAAAAATAATAACTCATCTCTTCTACCCGGTGGTTTACTTCAGCCACTCTCTATTCCTCAAGGCAAGTGGACTAATATCTCTATGGATTTTATTGTGGGATTTCCTACAACTAAGCATTGGGTGGAATAACATTTATGTGATAGTTGATTGGTTGACTAAATCAACCCATTTCATCCCTACTAAGGCCCAATTTACAGCCAAGCAAGTGGCTCAACAATTCATGGAATGTATTTTCAAGCTTCGTGGTTTGCTAATGAAGATTGTGTCCAATCGCAACACTAAGTTTATGGGCAGCTTTTGGAGGAGTTTGTTCTCTTCAATGGGAACTCTTTTGACTCCTAGTATTGCATATCACCCACAAATGGATGGGCAAACCGAAAGAGTTAACAAATGGCTAGAAGTTTATTTGAGGCACTTTTGCCATGAGACAAAAAATTCATGGGACCAATGGCTCCATCTTGCGGATTTTTGTTACAACAATACTTATCATATGAGAATTGGGATGTCTCCTTTTGAAGCTTTATATGGCTACAAAGTACTACCCTCCACATTGTTTCATGAAGATGTAAATCCACAAGCAAGTGAGGAGTAAATCCACAAGCAAGTGAGGAGTTAGAAAAGATGGAGGCCCTTAGTAAGCAATGCAAGGACAACATTCATAAAGCTCAAGAGACAATGAAGGTCTATGTGGATGATAAAGGAAGACACGTGGAGTTTGAGGAAGATGAATGGGTATTTTTGAAGGTTCCCAAGTTACGTTATGCTTCTCTTAAAGGAGGGCACAACAAACTTGCTCATAGGTTTTCTGGTCCTTATCATGTTGTCAAACGAGTTGGGGATGTTGCTTATCAACTTGACTTACCTTCAAACACAAGAATCCATAATATATTTCATGTGTCTCAGCTTAAAAAGTATGTGGGACCTCAAATTCAAGTTCTTGAAGAACTACCTCCCTTGAATGATGATGGTTTGATCATCTATGAGCCTGAAAAGATTATTGGCAAGCGGGAGAAGTTTGCCTATTGAAGAGTCTTCATGGAAACAAGCATCATATTTGGATCAGTTTCCATGGCTTCAGCAAGAGGATAGTTCATAAACAAGGCAGTAAACAACTTGCTGTATTAAATTTTTGTGAGAAAGTAAATTATCTTATCAGCATCAAAATTTGATTTTGAAGGCATGGATGGATAGTACATGTTGTCCTCTACATTTCTATATCTTTCACATGGATATTGGTTATATTTAGCTCAAGATATGGCCAATTTTGTACTACAGCCTGTTTTGGACAATTTACAACAGTTTGTTCCATGTATATGGTCCATCTTCATCAACTTCTTTGATCTTCATCAATATGGAGCTTTATTTCAGCATGATTCCAAATGCTTCAAGCTATCTTTGCAATCATCCTTGTAATTGTTTCCCAATTCAGCTTGAAGACAAAGCTCTTTTAGGCCGGGATGGCTTGTAATAAAGCATAAATCATCTTAGTCTAGAGTAGGCTAGGGTTAAGTATAAAAGGTGGAGATGTAACTTATGAGGGATCTTTTGTCATTTTAAGAAATACATGCTTTGAGGTTCCTTCCTCCCACCAACTAAGAGGGTGCATGCTCTCAGCCACCAAGATATGGGGTGAATACCATGTCCCACCTTGACATGAGGTGAGCATTCATGTTGCAGCTTACATCTATGATTCTCAGCCTTCCATGGCAAATACTAATTCATGCCTAGCTACCTTGGCTATGTTTTCCTTGCAAAAAAAGTGTATTTCTTGTATTACTTTGCAAGTATGGTGTAATTTATAAATTTCCAGTTATTTGACTTGCTGTGAGAACTAGTATATTATAGAACACCAATCAAAGCAAAACTATTTCTTGTTGGGGTCCTAAACTAGCCCTTTGGTGTCCCAAAAGGTCAAATATAGGTATGGAGCTATGCCCCCAAACCCAATTGACCCAAAACCTATATTACTCAAATAACTACAATAAATTTACTAATATGAAGCCATGAACCACTTTTCTCTTGCAACTAAAATATTACCTCCTCATATTATGTCGTTTTTGCACCTACAGGGACTAATCAACACTGCAGGAAACTACCTTTGTGTACCCTGCAACCCCTTGAGCTTCTCTAGTTGGAGATCCATCATTTTTAGAAAATTTGTAGATTTTTGGCTTGGCTACAATTTGTGATGATCCAATCAATCCCCTAATCAAGAGCCTCTCAAACAACCGACATTACTAGCTACTCGATCTAGCTAGTCGAACCCTATCTTTGTCAAACCTTTGAGTATTTGTCAATGCATCAAATTTCATCATATACTCACTAAAAAAATTAAAAAAATTTAGATAATCTTAGTGATGATCCAATCACTTTAAGAGCAATTCAAATCACCTCTTTATGAGCCTGCTAGCATCCTTGATGGCTACTAATCATGGGTAAACTAATTGCTTTGATTTTTTCAATGTAATACATAAAAAATTTCCAAATTTTCTTAATTTCTAAGAGAAAATTTTTAAAAAATCAACATTAATTGTGTCATTCTTACACTTTCATAATTCACTCAAATAATGTCGTTACTTATCAAACATTGTTCCTAGCTACTATGGGCACTAACCCTTCTACAATCTTTTCCAAAAATCATCAAAAATTTAAAAAATACGAGTTACTACAACAACGGGACCATATTTTAATGCTTAATTAATATGTTTTTAAAATCTCCAAAAAGTGGTCTCAATACACTCATGCATACAATGTCTTTTTACGAGTCCACTAGTGTTGACCACACCTAGCTAGTTGCACCTCACCCAAGACATGCTTGTAAAATGCATGATGAAAGTGAATGAAAATTGGTAAGAGACACTAAAAGACCTAAAATTATCTGATTTTCCACTTCATGAAGCATGCAAAAACTCAAGAACACATGCCAATGCTTATTATGCAAGAAATGACAGTTTTGCCGGTAAAGTGTCAATGCATTGTTTTTTTATTTTCCATATTTTTATGAAGAAAAAAGTAAATCTTCCTAATCTAATTAATCTTTCAAAAATCCAATCCTATTCTAAGAAGAAGAAAAATAAACACACAACTATGGATGGTTTTCCTTCCAAATGGTCTTCTTAGCTACAACGTGTGAGGTTTCTACATCAAGCTCATCATGGCGAAAAATCCCATTGTCCTCCTTGAGCTCAGCATATTCCACCTATAGTTCATGGTTGGAGACTCAACTAAAAGTATTCTATTAGGTCTTTGCAACAAAACATAAATTTAGATATACTTTCGTATGTGTCTAATCTAGACGAAAGCATATATATCAATTATGCATTCTCTATAGCCAAGATATCTTATAGTCTCTCACCTCATAAGATCTTCTACCATCTACTCCTACCCACTTGGCTAGTCTCAAATAAAAATATTCATAATCCATCAAGAAAAATAATGAATTGAATAAATAGTCAAAGTGAGAAAACTCATCGACTGTTGTGGTCTATGCGTTCATTGATGAGCTCCCAAGCTCTGATGATCCCATCAATCATATGTTTGCAAGCTCCACATCCTTGAATCCCATGAATTTCGTGCAAGGTTGAAACTCTTTGCTAGTTCCTTCAAGCTGAGCAAGATGCACACACACACACACACACACACTCTCTCTCTCTCTCTCTCTCTCTCTCTCTCTCTCTCTCTCTCTCTCTCTCTCTCTCTCTCTCTCTCTCTCTCTCTCTCTCTCTCTCTCTCTCTCTCTCTCTCTCTCTCTCTCTCTCTCTCTCTCTCTCTCTCTCTCTCTCTCTCTCTCTCTCTCTCTCTCTCTCTCTCTCTCTCTCTCTCTCTCTCTCTCTCTCTCTCTCTCTCTCTCTCTCTCTCAAGCCCCCTCTACCTCTCAAGCTCCTATCATATAATGTCTATCTCTCTACCTCTCAAATTGAAAAAACCCAAGGAGAGAAGAAGAGATGCAGAAGTTGTAGGCATGAAGCAAAAGAGGAAAGTTCACAAGCTTGTTGAAAAAACACTCCTTGTCTCACACAGAATAGCTTACATACATAAAGAAAGCTTGTGCGATAAAGTTAACATAGAGAAGGAGAAAAGACACAAACTTCTAATTACAAGTCATTGAAATACTTACACTAATATTTTTTCAAGATTACACATGACTTTTTGGATTTTAAAATTTGGGCAGGGCCTAATTCTCATGGGTGCCTATTGCCTGTAGCTCCTCCAAGCCCCTCTTCACGGTCCCAAGACAAGTCAAACTATCTGAATTTCAAAAAAGAATATTGACTCACTCCACTCATGTGCTATTAAATGCACATTAATTTACAATATGCATGGGAGTGAGCTTGGTGCTCTAGAAAATTTTGATTTTACATTCCTACCACCCTTTAGCCCATATGATACTAATCATAAGCTATTATTTTATCCTTGCACTTTCTAAATTTTTAATTTTCTTGACATTTTCTTGATGCACACCTTTGATCTACTTCTCTCTCTTTTTTTGAAACCTCTTGGCTATTTTCTCTATTTTTTTCTGCTCCAAACTTGTAGCCAATTAACATCTAGTCATTACATTGGGGGAATCGCAGTGGCATCAATAGTCTAGTGTCACAATACTAAAGAGTCTAGGTTTTGTATAGATAGTATGCTTGTTGAACTTGAAGAGTGACCTACCATGCCATACAAGGAAGCACGAACATGACAAGAAGAGGCTACAAGTACACTCATTGGCCATAAAACCTACAAGAAAATACTTTTCTTCACCAAGAAAGCATATCCTCAAACACAAAGAAAGAATGTCATGCAAAAGATCCATCAATATCACCAACTTCACTCTCATACTCTTCTTCCATGAAGGAGATAGAATAAGAAAGCATAAGAGAGAAAGAACAAGAGTTGTGCCAAATAAGGGAAGAGAGAGAAATGAACAGTGAGGTGAGAAGATAAAAGAAGAGAGAGCTTGCAACCAATTCAACAATCCACCTCCTCAAATCCTACAACACAAAACTACCATCATTTCCTTTCTTTTTATGATATTAAAATTTCATACATGTACTAAAGTCTAAAGACCTCTCAATTTTGATAATGGGACAAAGGTGTTGACCTTCCCTTTTTCCTTCAACATTTTTAAATGTGGACCTTTGGACTACACATATTTTTACATTTACTTCATGTATGATTTTGACAAAGGGTACAAAAGTAAAATGCCATTTTACAAAAGATATTTCCATGATGTGCACATTTTCTACCTATTTTTGCACACATTTGCAAGTTATCATATCTCATGCACATAAGTGTGAAGCATCCCCATGAACAAATTGGAAGAAGAGCCATGATTAGCTCTTGCAAATGTCTTTATCTTCATCTTCTTTCTTTGGTATCCTATTTGCTATTGGAAGGGGAAATGAAATAACACACAAAAAAGGAACACACAACTAGGTTGTAGAGCCTATGTTTAGAAGCGTACAAAATTAAACCATACATCACATACAAAAGATAGGGCTTCTCAACAAATTTCACACAAGGATAACATCACACTCAAGATAGATTGAAAGAATAACCACATCATAACATAAGGAGACCGCGAGAGGCTGTGAGAGAGAGGTAGAGAGAAGGATACCCCTCACAAAGAGAGAGAGAGAGAGAGAGAGAGAGAGAGAGAGAGAGAGAGAGAGAGAGAGAGAGAGAGAGAGAAAAGTTATATTAACGTCTTCTAAAGACCAAAACTGGCCTATGAGACAAACTGTGATACAACTGATGAGGTCCAGCTATCCAAAATAAAAGTGCTGAATGAAAAGCTAAAAACTGGAATCTCTTGAAATGTTTTTGCTGAATTCTCTATCTTTTCCATCTTCTTTATCCCTTCACTTACCTTCATTTTATGATTTGTCTTATCCACCTTTGTAATGTTCCCCTCTCATTCAATTACCATCTCCATCTAATTCTATTACCCTTCCTCCCCAATCAGTGTTGGGGATACACTTGGATATGACAGTGATATTCTTCACAGAAGCCAATGGACATTGCATGATTCTTTGACAGGACCGGGACTCTTATTCCAAGGTCTTGGGAGACATCTGTTATGACTTCTTATCTTAATTTTGCTCATGTGCATGTTCAATCAGAGGATACTTCTGTATGTCTTGCTACTCACTTTTTTTGGTATCTTTCTTTCATGCATCAATAGTCTCATTCAAATACTCAAAAGAGTATCCCGCAATTGATCATAAATCCAAATGTGGATGTGAATGTTGCTCAAATGGATGTCTTATATTAATTTGCACAGGCTTTCCTTACCAGGTTCCTTATTTTGATGGAAAGGATGTGTTATTTACAATTCCTACAGAATGTACCTCAGTATTTTGTAGATGAGAGTAAAGCTCTGGAGCATCTCAAGCTTAGCATGCAATTTAAAAAGAAATGTCTTGGTCATACTTCGAAGTGAAGCCTTTTCCTTGTTGTATCCTCTTTTCTTAATGAAAAACTTTTTTTATGCTCTCCATTTTTTAGGGCAAGTGCCATTCAAGCTACTTGGTATTGTATCTGTGTGAGTTTTGTGTATGCCCTGTGATCTATGTGGTTTTGTGTATTATCCTCTTCTGTGGAGTTGAAGATGAAGATGGACCTGATTGAGATGTTGATTAATGGTGGTTTGTGATTCTATTTGATTGAAGGACAGAAGCAACCTTTTATATCCTTAAAGAATTTGTTATACTTTGCTATTGTTTATAAGATATGTTAATGGATAAAGGGTGGTTTTCCTTTCGTTGTATTCTTTATTAGATACTACAGGTGATAAGTTGGGGTCATGGTTGGGTGGATTATTGAAGATGCTAAAGACGATCGAGTTGAGCTCTTTAATGAGCTTGTATTCCCTTTTTCTTAGGTCGTGAGGATGCTCCCTTATTAAGTGCGGGGATATGTTGAATGCTGAAATGACTTCATTTTTTTGGTTGATTTTGTTGATTTTGAGGCTTGAATGGTTGATTTTTGAAGGATTTTGAGTGATGATTGATTATTTTGGAAGTGTTTGAGAGTATTTTGGATAATATTGATTATATTTTGGAATCTCATGATGATTTTTAGTAGAAATATGAGGCTCTGTGATGTTCTGATAGGTTCTGTTGGTTCTGTTTAACTTTTATTTTGTTCTGTTTTTTTTAAGTATGAAGCATTGATTAATGATTGATGGAAGTTGAGAAATTTTGAAATCTCATTGAATGATTTTTTCTAGTTTGGGATGGTTTTAGTATGAATTATGTGGTTCTGATGCTTTCTATTGACCTTCTGTAAACCTTCTGTTGAGCTTCTACAAAGCCTCTGTTTCTATTCTGTTCTATTCTATATGTTTTTGTAAGTGTTCTGTGGAATGTATGTGTGACTTTTGGAAAGTTTTCTAGCCTTGGAAAGAGGTGAATATAAGTTCAAAAGAGCTCAAGAAAGTGGAAGAAGTAGCTATTGAAGATTCAAGAGAAGACTAGAGTGAAGTGACAGTAATGAGCTGTGAGAAGTCACTGTAGTAGCTCTGGTTACCTTTCATATCAAACCCACCTTTTGGAAAGGGTATCCACGACCAAAGAAGGATTATTATGAGTGATTATTGAGTATTTTAGTTAGGATATGATGTACTATTGATTGAGACAGAGAGAGAGAGAGAGAGAGAGTCGGAGATAGCCAATTCTATGCCAAACAATGTATCTATCTATGAGAGACTATGAGAGAAAACTATAAAGACAATGAAGATGAATACTATGTTATATTTTTTCCATTCAAAGTGGTGTTTCTTTTGTGTTTTCTTTGATTATTCAAATAATTATATGAAGAATATGAAGCAAATGATGAATTTTGTTGAAGTTAAAGCCATGGGAGAATTGTTTCTATGATGATATATCAAGATTTCTTGCTAGTGGTGTTCTTTTCCTTGTTGTGGTTCTCTAAAGAATGAAACAAAAAATTGTTGTTGTTACAATATAGATTTTATTGTAGTGGAAACCTTTTTTCCTTGGTGTCTCTCTTAGAGCTCTAGGAGAGTCCCCTGCTACTAAGGCAAAAAGAAAAGTGTCATCCTCAAAGTCCTCTACCATCGGATTCAATGGGGCCTTGATAGCTATAATAAGGGAAGCATTGGGGGAAGGATAGGGTGTAGAAGAAAGAGTCGGAGAAACACAAGAGAGGTCACCTCCTCACCACGAACAATAGCCACACTCCAGTGAAAGGAAGGTAATTGAGGATGAGGAAGGAGAACAAGAAATGCAAAGTAGCCAACGAAAACTTGAAAAACCAAAGAAGAAGGATTCGCAAGAGAAGGCAGAGGAGGAAAGTAGGAAAAAAGAAAAAGAAAACTTATAAAAAGCTAAAAGAGTCTAAGAAGGAAGAGGAAGAGAGGAAGAAGAAAGAAACGAAGGAGTCGAAGAGGTTGGAGGAAGAATCAAGAAAATTTGAGGAGGAGAGGAAAAGGAAGGCAAGAGAAGAAGAGAAGGAGTTGAAAAGGAAGGAAGACGAAGACATGGCCCTAGCAACATGCCTATCTATAGAGTAGCTATATAGGTAGGAGGAGTTGGGCCATCTGAAAAAGCTACTCTCAGTGATATTCATAAACAGATGACCGATGCTACTGCTTTGTTGATGGATTCCTAGCAAGCCCAAATTAAAGAGTTACAAAATAAAGTGGCTACTTTGAAAGCTATGAATGTGGCTTTAACTCAAGAAAAGAATGTAGCTCTTGAGGATATGATAGAGTCCGCTCGTAAGTTGGGTACTTGTGAGGGTGAATTGTTGAATCATAGAAGAAGCTTACTGAAGAGCTTAACCAACGAATTGTTGTTCTTTCTATTCCTCCTCCAACCCAATTGTTTCTTCTGTCTTGTCTTCTATAGAGGAGCTTGATCAGTTGTTGCAGCAAAAGGCTAAGCTATGTGATGGGTTTTCTGCTAAGGTAGAACACCTTTAGCAACAAATGAATTGTGTGTAGGATGACTTTTCTCGCTATGCTGAATTGGTATCACCTCCCCCCTCCTTCTGGGTTAAGTATAATCAATAGAGTGCCTTATATATTTCTTTAAGAAATGTGGATTTGGAATCTCTAGAGGATGGGTGGTCAACTCTATGGACTGTAGATTTGTTGAAAGTTGTCTTTGATAAATTTGTGGATGGGTTAGTTTCACATGAAGCCCAGTTATTATCTTTTATGTATCTCACAGGACATTTACAAATTCCTGATGAGGAGGATCTGAATGTTTATGTGGAGGATGTCATTTTGCAAGCAGTCATGTATGCTCATTTAGTGGAGCTCTTATTAGTGGAAAGCTTAAATACTTATCATCAACAGATGTCTTGGGTATAGAGGGCATGCTTGGAATTCGCCTTTGAAGGATGATGCTTTGGAACCTCGCCGTTTACAAAGTGTATTTTATAAGTCTAATATCCAACCATTGCAAACCTAATTGTTGAGCTATATTGCTAATCATCCATAGTTTACTGATTCCTTTTTCCAAGCCCTTAATTTTTGTTGTTCCATTTATCCATTGGATCCTACTGATCTTATTTCCTATTCTCTCATGTCCTATCATTTTCCTTTATATGTTTCCCTTCTTTCTTCTAATCCTAACACTATTCCTCTTTTACACTATGGTTGGTGTGATCTCTAGCACTTGTATGCTTGAGCTTGAGCCTTTATCTTTAGACAGCGGGCTCATGGCTGAAAATACGGTGCTGTGAGTGTGATAAGTGTCGTGTATATGTATGTGCGTATATAGCTCTGGTACTTCAGATAATGGCTACAAAAGGGGAACAAATGTCGGCTGTGATAGGGGAACAACTGTCGGCTGTGATAAAGTGGTGTGATGTGTATATGTAACAGACGCAAGGAGATATACTATCATGGGATGTAGTAGCAGTCGTCGAAGTCGCTAATAGCAGGTGATCCCTCCTGGATGCAGGATGTGGTACATCGGCGGTGGAGAAAGAGCAAACTGGAGATCTGAGATCCAATGTGTCGAGTGTCGTCGAATCTCAGTCTGCTATCGATGTAGATCAAGAATCCTTCGAATCTCATGTCGGTGTGGCTGTGGGGTCCGAAACCCACGGATCCTCGTGCGGCATCGGGTACGCTGGTCCTCAGCCTGCTGTAGTGTGAGCCCGGAGGTCTGGCTGGAGGCTGGTACAGTAGCTCTCACTCTGTCTGTCTGAAAGAACTATGTAATAGTCATCTGGGTGGGCCCCTCTCTGACTGGGACCCGCTGTGTGCTCTGCTCTCTGATGTGCCATGCCTCTCCCAGAAAACAGCCAAATGATCTCTGATCCATATCAGTCATACATCCCTGAAGTGAGCTGCTCAATGTGTATCTAGATCTCAACTCTGAGTATGCCGAGCATCTGAGAAAAAAATGCTCCTCACTCTCCACCTCTGATCTGAAAAGGGGGCATATCCTCTCCTCCTGTGGAATGCCACTGGCTCTGCCACTCTCAATCATAAGTTGATGTGATGATCAAGAGGCTGCAAGGGAGAGAGTTATTGTTTGGAAAAAAATACAATTAGTTTTATTGGTTGATTGAACAACATCCTAAATGCTTTTTACCATCAACTGATTGTTGCATTGTGATTTGGATAAATATTCCAAGTGCTTATGTTTGATGGTAAAAGCATGACAAAGGTTAGTAATGACAAGTAGCCATGGGAAATAAATGAATGTTTCACTTGAAGATGATATTAGACTGATTGCCTTGATTATGCTTGATTCTTAATTGGTTAATTAAGGAAGGATATTTGCATGGATGGATCATCTCCAAGATTGTACCATGGATTACCCCGAGAGGGCATTGCTTGATTCACGAGCCGAAGGTCAAGTGGTGAAAAGGCTAACCACAGAAAGTGTGTCTCATTCCTAGGTCGCTCGGGGTCAATGGAGCTTTGGACACCTCTTGCCGAGTCCGGAATGGAGTTGTAGACTGCCGTGAGCTCAACATCTAGGGCATTGGAAAATCCTATTCTAGATAAAGGATGGAAATTATGGTGCCATGTGATTTGGACCGGGTACTTCTATTGGACAGAAGGGATACATAAGTCTCCTATATGGGCATGAGACAAAGATTAACTTGAAGATAAGTTAAGGAACTTGTTTATCAAAATGATTGCTTGTTTTGTTTTCGTGTCTGTACTGTGATTTACGCAAATGAACCATGTGCCCTAAAAGGCTTAATTAATGAAGCTGATTTTAAATGTCACACATAAATGTGGTAGGACCTAATTAGAAAACTAAAGCTATCAAGGAAAGCGGGTGGACAGAATCCCCGACGGGTCCGTCCTACGGTAGGGTGGTCCCAGAGAACTGGGAGGCTTCTCACAAGGATTTATTGCCGTTCGACTTTAGGTATTGTTAAGTTAGAACCCGATTCATGCCATTTCAGGGGACGGGAATGGGACTATGCCCTACAGGCAGAGAGGTTAGAATGTCCAAAACTCGATGTTAGAATGCCGTGATGAGACCTTGGCCCTAGGAATCCAGATTTCAGGTCGATCCTAATGGGTTTGGCCGTGAACATTCCATTGTGAGGGAGACTCGGGAAATCCTAGGTGACAAACCCTCCCTGGGAGTGTCGGGTGGCAACGCTTAGATTCGTTTCTCGATGGACGGGTGGGCACGTTACAGTTGGTATCAGAGTATTCACTACTAGGTTATTATTTTGCTATATAAAATAATTACATAAAATATTAGCTTCTATATTTTACACTTACACAAATTGACATATCATCTAGAAAGCATACTAGTACATGCATTAACAATTAATCCCTATGATTTGTAGTTAGCTTAAGTGAGATTCTAAATCATGGAATCATGATAGAAAGAGTTACAAGAGGTTATTGCACATATGACTTTATGTGCACTCGAGTTTAGTAAAATAACTTGATATGATTACTGTCAAACATGACAAGGTTAAGTGTTGCTTAAAAGGTGAAACTCTATTTAAAGGATCTGTAAGTCATCTCGTTAAGTTATTGGTACAATATATTTCTTTAAAGGAATTTCACTTATGTTGGTGGGTAAGATAGCCCAAATGGGAAATTCATGCCTTGCTTAACATGTTGTAAGAGATGTACTCAACACTTCTTTATGGGGAGAAGAATCCTGGACGGGTGGGCACGTTATAGTTGGTATCAAAGTATTCACTACTAGGTTATTATTTTGCTATATAAAATAATTACATAAAATATTAGCTTCTATATTTTACACTTACACAAATTGACATATCATCTAGAAAGCATACTAGTACATGCATTAACAATTAATCCCTATGATTTGTAGTTAGATTAAGTGAGATTCTAAATCATGGAATCATGATAGAAAGAGTTACAAGAGGTTATTGCACATATGACTTTATGTACATTCGAGTTTAGTAAAATAACTTGATATGATTACTATCAAACATGACAAGGTTAAGTGTTGCTTAAAAGGTGAAACTCTATTTAAAGGATCTGTAAGTCATCTCGTTAAGTTATTGGCACAATATATTTCTTTAAAGGAATTTCACTTATGTTGGTGGGTAAGATAGCCCAAATGGGAAATTCATGCCTTGCTTAACATGTTGTAAGAGATGTACTCAACACTTCTTTATGGGGCGAAGAATCCTCACTAGAATTTAGGTTACCTTAGGATAAGGTCTACCTTGGGTGTGGAAGCTGTGAATTGCACGATGATGTGATTATCATTGCATCATTTGATATACATTTGAAAGGATTTTTTGTGTTTGCTAGAATCTAGATCTCTGATTGAAAATATTAACAAACAAGATAAAAGGAAGGATCGTGCTAGGCTACTCCCAAGCTAGTCGTGAGACCCAACTCTAGGGGGGTCATGGTTATCACTTCATGAGGCTTAGATTGGCACCGTTAGCAAAAGGTCTATCAATAGGGATAGTCTTGGGTGGCAATAGGAAATGTGGGTGCCAAGGGAGGCTTTGGTTGTAAATCGTGCATTGTTCCTTGAATTTGACGAGCCCCTTCATGACCCCGGATGGGATCCTGGAACCCTAAATACTAGTTACATGGGTGGAATCTTGGTGGATAGAATACCCTCATGGAATTCTGTGTATCTTCTACAGGGTTGAAAAGATGAAAATTGTAACAAGCTTCCAATATAATAAAGAATTTTGTTTTATTCAAGGATTTTTTGAATTATATGCATGTCCATGAGATAAATTATGTGAAGGAATATGTGATTTAATGAACTGATTAAGAAAGCTGGTTGTATATCTTCCAATAAATGTGATGTAGGTAATTAAAAAACTAAAGATGATTCCGTCATCAAAGGAAAGCGGGTGGGTGTGACCCCCAACAAGTCTATTCAATGGTAGGGTGGTCTCGATTAGCTGGGAGCTTTTGTAAATCAGAAATAGACATAGGAAGACAATAAATTGACCAACTAGTCTTTAGGTAGAACCAACTTGCATTGTTTTAGGGGGTTGGAATGGGATTTTGCCTTATGGCAGGAGGATTGACGTACTACACCCCCCGCCGTCTCCCATTCTCTTTGAACTAAGTGTAATGGCAAGTCCACTTCAGATTGAGTAATCCTGTAGAAGTGGGAACTCAAAATTACTAATGAGGTTAGCTGGCTGTTAGGAGACTCGTCTAATTTTAGGAACCCAAAATTTCAGGTTGATTCTACTGGGTGGCCGAAACTCTCGTGATGTTCCAAGGGAGCGCCGGGTAGAATAATTTTTGAAAAACCTACAAATGGACTACTAAAAGGTGTGCCATGGATTGAGACTGGTAGACACCTCACACATGCCATAGTTTAATATGATTTATTACTATAGTACAATGAAGCCATAATTAAGTTGAATCAAAGGTACAATGAAAATCATAGATGGGAGCCTCCCCATGCCTCATATTTATAATGAATTATAGAAGAGGGGATGAGGCTGAGAATAAGAGTTCTTGGTAGAGGAACTCTTGAAAAACTCAGTGATCTGATGTTTAACTCATAAATCTATTGCATGTTCGAAGTGCTATCTACTGCTTGTAGACTGCAATCGTGGCGCACGTGATTTCGCTAATCGCTCTCTTTATCTTTTGTCTTTTTATAAAATCTCCAGAACTAACTAAAACATCACTTGTCTTTTAGACTTTTAAGTGACATCCAATTTTATCTTTTTATGATAATATCTAAAAAATCTAGATTATGCTAGTTTTGCCCAAAATCTAATATTTTTGGACCATCCAAACTATACACATTAATACTAGTGATTAATATGGCTCATAAGTCTCATTCACGTTGTAACTTCCATGAACGGTGGCTACGGTCCTTGTCAATCCGAGAAAAATATCGAATTTACGACTCTCAATTTTTTTAACGTATATTTTTAATTAAATAAAAATTATTAGCTATTAATGTTAGTTAGTTTTTATCTTAGTTAGTTTTTAGTTAATAATCTTACTAACTTATTAATTGACTAACTAACTTTGAACTAACCAACTAACTTTTATTGCATGGAAATATTACATCCTCCTCCCCTTAGAGAAATCAAGATGTCCTCATCTCGAGAGAAAACCATGGGTATCATTTTGGAACCTGTGGGTTATGAGCCCACCACTCTTTCACTGTGCTACTCTAATCACTCACAGGCATGTAGTCTTTTGAAACAACAACCTATTGTATTTGATATATTCGAGTCTTGATTACAAGAGAAAATTTATTGTAGTTACATCTCATGGATATCTTCTAGGTTTTTCCTAAGCACCTAGTATATTTTGGATCACTGGAGCTTGTACAACTTCATTTCTTGTAAGCTCAAGTTCCCTTCTAGTTGTGTTGGGACAATTGACGTAGCTATCTCCAATGTTGTGGCACTCGAAGCATTGGTGTTTAGGGTGCTTTGGACATTCCCTTTGGAAATGACCTAACTCCCTGCAATAAAAATAGCACGGAGCTTTATCACTTGCGGTCACAAGGTTCTTGGTTGTCCTTGGTAGGAATCTCTCCTTTAGACCAAATTGTCCTAGGATCATTTTAGCAAATCGAAGTGATCCTTTATCTTGGAAACTATTTTCCCAGATTTTCCTCTTCTTAGTTTGAGATTGAGCTCCATGGATAATCGACTTTGCTTGTAATACTAAAGAATACTTCCAAGCTTCGACATCCTGGTAAGACCCAATCTATATTAGTTGAGAAGGAATGACTTAAGAAAATTCATTGCAAGTTATAACTGTCATTCCTTGCCAGAGTATCTCTAATCATTTACAAGTTCTAGGCTCAGAATAGATGTAACTCATATTACTCATGTTAACTGTAGTTACAAGAGTAAAGTTTATTCCAATACAAGTTGTGTTTAGTGTCAACAAAATTTCTAGGATTTCTAATCATCGTGAAGAGGTGTTGTAGGTTCTAGGTCTTCGCCTCCATCTAATTCCTCTATATATCCATATACTGCACTTGTGTAGCTTCGTTTTCTTGGAGGCTCAATGTCTTTTGGACTTAGATCAAGGTAGTCTGCTTAGATGTGTCCTAGCTCATTACAATGGAAGCATTGACAGTAGGGACATCTCCTATGGATGTGCCCTATCTCTCCGCACAACTGCATCTCTTGTCCTGATCTAGGGAATCATCTTTACTACAATTAGCTGATTTAAATTCTTGGATGATTGGACTTGCTCGAAGTAATGCATCTTGCAAGTCTGTTGAATGCATTGCTTCAAGATGATGGTTCAGAGGAGTGTTCAGGCCATGGCAAAACTTGGATGCTTGATGTGCAATATCCACAGGTGGCGCATATTTTAATAGGGTTACAAACTTTGACTAGTAAGCTTCCAGGGTTAATTCTGGCTGCTTGATCTTGAAGAATTCATTCATCTTCAAAGTTTGGTAAGTTGGCAAAAGGTATCGTCCGCGTACATCTTTCAACTGAGCCCAAGTGACAGCGGCTTTAGAAATACCTTGATCTTTGTACCATTTCTTACACCATAACTGAGCCTGGTCAACTAGCTTAAGTTTGGCTACATTGCTTGATTCATGGAGGCAGCTCCCGAAGCAAAGAAATGGTCATCCATCAACTCAATCCATGTCTCTGCCTCTGCTGCGATGTCTAACCCTTCTCCATCAAACTCGAGTGCCTTAATTTGCTTGAGAAGGAATTTCTTCTCTTGCATGTCAGAATTCGTGGGTACAGAAGGTGCTTGACAATCAAGCCATACCACTCAGGTTATTTTTGTTTAGGATATGTCTATGAACCATACATTAATCAATCATGCATCATTATGAAGTTTTGCTCTGATACCAACTATAACGTGCCTGCCCATCGGCTGTCCAGGCACGCTTTAGCAGTCCATCGAGAAACTAATCTAAGTGTTACCACCTAGCACTCCCAAGGAATGTTCTGGGGTTTTGTTCCGGGGTTTGTCGCCTAGGGCTTCCTGAGTTTGCCTCGCAATGGAACATTCACGATGAAACCCACTATGATCGACCTGAAATCTAGGTTTCTAAGGATGAGTTCTCATAATGACATTCTAGCATCGAGTTTTGGACATCCTATTTTAAGCAAAGATACCCAATCTGCAGATCCATACCACACTTGGTTCAAAGAGAATGGAAAATGAGAGGGATGCACTGCTCAACCTCTCTACCCGTAGGGCATAGTCCCATTCTAGTCCACCAAAATGGCATGAATCGGGTTCTAACTTAACAATACCTAAAGTCAAATGGCTCTTTGAGACCACCCTGGCATAGGACGGACCTGTCAGGGATTTCGTCCATCCACTTTCATTGATAGCTTTAGTTTTCTAATTAGGTCCTACCACATTTATGTGTGACATTTAAAATCAGCTTCATTAATTAAGCCTTTTAGGGCACATGGTTCATTTGCGTAAATCACAGCACAGACAAAAAAACAAAAAAAACATTCCTTTTGACAAAAAGTCCTTAACCTATCGTCAAATTAATATTTGTCTCCTGCCCATACACTCCTGCCCATATAGGAGAATTATGTATCCCTTTTGTCCAACAAAAGTACCCGGTCCAAATCACATGGCACCATAATTTCCATCCTTTATCTAGAATATGATCTTCCAATGCCCTAGATGTTGGGCTCACGGTAGTCTACAACTCTGTTCCGGACTCGGCAAGGGGTGTCCAGAGCTCCACTAACCCCGAGCAACCTAGGAGTGAGACACACTTTCCGTGGTTGGCCTTTTCACCACTCGACCTTCAGTCCGTGAATCAAGCAGTGCCCTTTCAGAGTAATCCACGATGTGATCTTGGAGATGATCCGCCCGTGCAAATATCCTTCCTTAATTAACCAATTAAGAATCAAGCATAATCAAGGCAATCAATCTAATATCATCTTCAAGTGAAACATTCATTTATTTCCTATGGCTACTTGTCATTACTAACCTTTGTCATGCTTTTACCATCAAACACAAGCACTTGGAATATTTATCCAAATCACAATGCAACAATCAGTTGATGGTAAAAAGCGTTTAGGGTATTGTCCAATCAACCAAAAAAAAAGCATATTCCCTCTCCCCCTTGGGATCAAAGAGTGATTCTATGCAAAATTTACTCAATACTTGTATACATAATTCGTAATGTCATTATTTTTACAATTATGCTATTCATAACCCTTGACTGATTGCTCTATCAAGGAATAAGCCATACGCAACTAAGTGCAATTAACTTCCCTTGATACATCCATTTTGCAAACTCCATCTTTCGAATATATGAGAATAGGCCTATCCCTTCCTGTAACAAGCGGAATACACACCGACTAGGGTTTGGACACCCTGTCACGCTGACCGGGGTATTTAAGGTGTAAGAGCCCCAGATTAGGGCAACTAGTTATTATCAAGATCGTACTCTTCACCTTCATCTCCAGCTTCCATGGCTTCCTTCTCCCTTCTCTCCTCTTTTCTCTCTTTCTCTCTCCTCTTGTAGTATTCTTCCTTCTTCTTCTTGTTCTCTTTGTCTCTCCTCAGCTCTCCTTCTCTCTTCCCTCAGCTTCTTTCATTACAAGTGGTGTCAGAGCTTCAGGCTTTGGTCATTTTCCCCTTTCCCCTTTCTCCCTTTTCAAATCCCAAAAACCCTAGTTACTCAACTTACAGGTACAGGTACAACAAGAAGGACTGCAGTTAACTTCAACTTTTTGGAGCAAGCAAGAGCTATGGCTGGAGACTCAAACATATCTGGAGGTAAAACGGTTAAAATAGCAGATCATCACTTCTTTTCATACAAATTTTAAGGGTTCTAGGCCAAGTTTAGAGTCCCAGGAGTTGGAAGAGGGCAAAACCTCAGTTACTTTTTGCCTCAGCCCTCTTTCTCTCTCTTCTTCTGCAAGCTGCCATGGCTACCAGCCCAAAGAAACCCCAAGAAATCTGACCTGAGGGTGCTTCCCAACATCAACCAATCCCAAGACTTCTTCCCTAACCTCCCAAGCTCCTGATCAAGGGGTGGACTGGGGGGATTTGCTGTCCACGAGCCCTACAAGAGAGCCCCGCAATTTTCGGCGCATTTTGCGCTGGCTGTCCTGCTCCTTCCCAGCCCTCCTGCCACTTTCCCCCTTGCTGCCTGCCACTCCAGGGCACTATTCCAACACTTTGGCCTTCCCCCTTTAGCACCTTTGCTCCTGAGAATCAACTCCCATGGTGGACAGCAGCTGGAACTGTTTGAAACAGTTTGCGGTAGCCATGGATTCTCCTAACTGAAGCTTTCTCTGACCTGGAGAGCTCAACCACACAACCCGTGAAGGATTCCTCTTGCTCGGATTAAGCCATTAAGCTCAGCATGCATGGGAGCTTTGCGGGCATCCATGAAAGCTTCACTTGAAGCTTCCCATTCTTGAAGCCCAAGCTCGGGGATAAGCTTGGGAGCCTTCTTCATCAGCAAGAGCACTCAAATGCTGAATCACTCTTCTACGGATGCCCAACCAACAATCAGACTTGATCAATAGAGCAAGCGGCATCATGATGATTCGGGCTTCAACGGTCGTCACCAGCATTAAAGAGGTATGCCACTCTGATCTTAATCTCTCAATTTAGCCACTTGCTGAGCTTAATCCATTGTTGGAGAGGTTCAAGATTGCACACAAGCATCATACCTCTTCTCGAATTTCATTGTAATGGCTAATATTAATCCCTACTTTGTCTTATGAACTTGGATGAATAATAGCCATTGTAAATTGGGTAAGTAGTAGCTAGTGAGTCATTGGACTGCCAAGGTAACCCCTACCCCAACCTTTATCATTCCTTGCATCTCATGAAAAGGCCCAATGTCTTCTTTCAAATGCATCTCATGATGATTGCTAATTAAAAATTTCTGCCATGTATACTCCGGCTTAGGAAAAAGGCCGATGCCAGGCGAGGTGGTAAGGCCAAAGAGAGGTGACCCTCCCTTACCACTTAAGACCCTGAAGGGGTGCACAACCCGGCCTGGAGGGAACTTTGCCCACCTCCCAGTGATTCGGAGCCCAATACTTCTTTGCAAGTGCAGGTACTTCCATAAGCCCCACTTCCCTGCCCCAATGATCCCTCTTGGATACTCCGCAATGATAATGGCACCCATGTATGCCACTTGAGGTACATGCAGTCAATGGAGATGTATGGCATTGAATGTACTTATGCATGAATGGCAGAGTTGATGGATATGCAATGATGTGTGGAATTATGTTCAGTATGCTCAAGATGCTATTGATGTGTCAGATCAGGCCCCTTGATCTATGCTCTATCCATGTAAGACATTGGCACTAAGGGACAGGGAGTGTTTTTTGTCACAGTCCTGTAGGACTGTCACAAAGATCCCATTGCAGAAAATTCTTTCCTAAATGTGGGGGTAAACCCTATATCTCATCTCTAAGAGGGCTTTGTCCCCTCCGGTTTGAATCAAAAATCTCCCCAATCGGAGTTACACTGTGAAAGTTATGCCCATTTTTGTGCACTAGGGTCATTGTGGACAAATTGCAAACCACTCCAGGACAGGCACTGTAAAACCCCTACAGAAAATTCTGATCATTTTTTGTCATAAAGGTTAATAGCTCATCTCAAAGAGGCCGTCGTCCCCTCCAACTTGAGCCCAAAATCTCAGCAATTGGAGTTCCCTACTAAGAGTTACGCCTGTAATATCTCCGCACAATAAAAGTTAGTTGGTTGGTTCGTAAGTTAGTTAGTTAATTAATAAGTTACTAAGATTACTAACTAAAGACTAACTAAGGTAAAAACTAACTAACATTAATTATTGATAATTTTTATTTAAAATATTTTATTTAGAAAAATCAAGAGTCGTAAATTCGATATTTTTCTCAAATTGGTAAAGACCGTAGCTACCCTTCATGTAAATTACAAGGTGAACGAGACTTATGAGTTATATTAATCACTAAGTTCATGTGTATAGTTTGGAAGGTCCAAAAACATTAGATTTTGGGCAAAGCTAGTAAATTTTAGATATTTTAGATATTATCCTGAAAAAAGATATGGAGATTTTTAGAACTGGATGTCATTTAAAAGAAAAGACAAGTGATATTTTAGTTAATTTGAAGATTTTATAAAAAGAAAAATAAAGAAAAGTGACTTGCGAAATCGCGCGCGCCGCGATCGCAGTTCACAGGCAGTGGACAGCACTTTGAACAGAGAAAAGAAGAAGGAGTGAACTAAGAGCTTTCTAACCAAGTGTCTTGGAGTTTTACCCCCCTTTCGGAGTCAATGGAACCATCAGATTTATGATCTCAGCATCAGTTCACTGATCTTTCCAAGATCCCTCTCCACAAAGAACTCCACTTCTCAACCACAAGCCCTCTTCTCTAATTCACTATAAATATGAGGCTTGGGAGAGGCATAAGAAGCATAAGGAGACACCGAGAGGCTACGAGAGAGAGGTAGAGAAGAGGATACTCCTCCAAGAGATTGTGAGGAAGAGCTTGAAAGAGAGCTTGAGAGAGAGAGAGAGAGAGAGAGAAGAGTCACCCCGAGAGGCTGCAAGGAAGAGAATTAACTCAATTCCCTCTATCTCGATCCTCGACTTAACCATCTTCTCTTACGATCTCCCATCTTGAATCTACTCCACCTCCTTAATCTCTTGAGTCTATTTGCGGACGATGGCCACCAAGAGAAGAATATCGCGTGCGGATGACAATCCTGCAACCAACAACAAGGCTTTGAGCAAAGGCATCACCGTCAATCCAACTGCGGTTCCGGTCGTAAGTAATGTATTTTCAAATTGATAGATGCTTGCTTTGATTTTCGTATGAGATACGTTAGGCCTCATACTATTGCACGAGTATAGGTCAGGGGAATGGATAAATTTCATCTCACCTACTCGGAAGATGGAGTTTATGAAGTGCATATATCAAGGGAAGATAATCGCACCTAGTTACATATGACTTATTTGCTAGTAGAGCAATTACAAGGAGAAATTAGTCGAGCGTTATGAATGCCATAGTCATCAAAAGAACGACATTAAAAGATTGGGCCTACAAGTGCTAGATTAAAGTATAGTCAAGGGTTAAATAGCATAATTACTAAAAGAATATGACATTGAGAATCATGATTAGAAAGTACTAGTTGAAAGTTAGATACTTCAAAAGTACTTAGCCTAAGAGCCCGAATATTAAGAAAAACTAGATTCTAGCTCAATGCGAGGCTTATTGGAGTCTAATTACTTGAGATCATCTCGCACTTATCTTATCAAGTATTTATATGTTATGCCTATAACATGTTTGATATATGAGGATAATTTTCTATTTGCCTCATGACTTGACTAAGAGCTAGTACAAGAAATTAATCATAAGGGTTAAAGTTAGGATGTCTTGAGATGCGTTGGATAACGATGACTTTTGCCAATCCAAATCCAGGGTTGGGTTATCAATCAAGGTAAGTGACCTATAGAATTTACATCATGAATAGTGTTTGAACCCTTAACATATACCCTAGCCGAAGGAAGGAAGTGTTAAGAACATTTTTGCATAATATTACTCTTAGATCCCAAGGGGAAGAGCAATTATACAATGTGAAATATTATTTCATCTACTCTTGCATTGTTTTGGAAAGAACGCAATTGGTTTTTGTTGGTTGATCAAACAATATCCTAAATGATTTTACATTCAACTGCTTGTTAGTTGTTGTTTGGATGATTATTCCAAGTGCTTGTCATTTATGGTAAATGCATGGCAAGGGTCTGTGATGACAAGTCGCCATGGGATTAAAGGAATGTTTTCTTGGAAAATGATATTAGGCTGATTGCCTTGTTTGTGCTTGATTCTTAAAGGATTTAATTAAGGAATGATATATTGTACGGATGGATCACCTCCATGGTCGCACCGCGTATTAACCCGAAAGGGCACTGCTCGATTCACGGGCCGAAGGTCGAGTGGTGAAAAGGCCAACCACGGGAATGATGTTTCGCTCCTAGACAGCTTGTGGGTCAGTTGAAGCTCTAGACACCCCTTGCTAGGTCTAGAATGGAGTTGAATACCTCCGTGGCCCCCAACATCTGGGCATGTTGGGAGATCCTATTCTAGATAAAGGATTGAGTTTTGGTGCCATGTGAATTGGACCAGTTACTTCTGCAGGGCAGAAGGGATACTTCTGTTGGACAGAAGCGAAACATAATTTCTCCTGTATGGGCGGGAGACAAAGATTAACTTGAAGATAAGTTGAGGAACTTGTTTGATCTTGTTTGTCTATAGATTGCTTTGCTCTGTTTTCGTGTCTGTGCTATAATTTACGCGAACGAACCTTGTTCCCTAAAAGGCTTAATTAATGAAGCTGATTTTAAGTGTCACACATAAATGTGGTAGGACCTAATTAGAAGACTAAAGCTATTAAGGGAAGTGGGTGGGCGGAACCCCCGACGGGTCCATCCTATGGCAGGGTGGTCCCAGAGAACTGGGAGGCTTCTCACAAGTTTTATCGTCATTCGACCTTTAGATATTGATAGGTTAGAACCCGATTCATGCCGTTTTAGGGGACCGGAATGGGACTATGCCCTATGGGCAGAGAGGTTGAGCAGCGCATCCCTCTCGTTTCCCATTCTCTTTGAACCAAGTGCGGCATGGATCTGCTTCGGATTGGGTATCTCTACGTAAAGTAGGATGTCCAAGATCCGACACTAGAATGCTAACGGGAGACCTTGACAACTAGGAACCCAAATTTCAGGTCGATCCTAGTGGGTTCGGTCATGAACGTTCCGTTGCGAGGCGGATTCGGGAAACCCTAGGCGACAAAACTCGGAACATTCCCTGGGAGTGCCGGGCAGCGATGCTTAGATTCGTTTCTCGATAGACCGCTAAAAGAGTGCCTGGAAAGCCGATGGACGGGCACTTCACAACACCCTTTTTACTAACAGCAGATCCTGTGGACTGCATCCAGATGGCTGGCCAGAAAGGCAAAAGCAAGGCCCAAGAGGAACTCCAGAGGGAGATTAGAGACTCCCGAACCTCCATGAATGAGGAACCAAGATCAGCACAAGATTACCATGGTGACATACACAGGAGGAAATGCCTGAAATGGACCCATATGCCCTTCTTAATCACACCCTCTGTCAACATGAGCTCCGTCATATGGAACGCCACAATGATATGGTCACCAACTACCACCAGATGATGTCTAAGTTTGATGAAGCAATCGAGCACATGGCTATCTCAAACTCAAAGACCCAACAAAACTTGGAATAGCTCACTGCCCTTGTTGCTCAGTTAGCGACCACTTCATCCCAAGAGAAGACCAATGACTCTAGACATGAGTCTAGACGCCCTCCACATCAAGAAACGTCGCATGGACCACATGGTATACTTGGCACTAAGGGAATTTCCCCTTCTACTTATGAGATCGGGGAACCCTCTCATATGCATGATGAGCCCCTATTGAATTCCCCTGTCCACCATGCTGGTAACATTCACTTGAGTCCTTCTCCCACCTTGGGTCGAATTTCACCCACTCTACCTAGGAGCCCCCATGCACCACATATGAATCAGCCCCATCAAGGACAATATGGTACAAACGGCCAGCCTGGCAATCATGGACAACATGGCTATAATGAAAAACATGGGCTAAATCCACCACAAGGGATGTATGGACAGCAGGGCATGTATGGCCACCACGGGATGCATGGACAGCAAGGACTTCATGGGTAGCATGGCCCCTATGATTTGCGTGACAAGGTCATTCTCACAAAGTACAATGGGCAATCCCCCTCACCATCTGACCTGGAAGAATGGATGTCCAAGTTGGAGTCCTACTTCAACATCTACCTCCACAACTGATGATCAGAAAATACTTTTTGCTTTTCTCCACTTGGAAGGTTTTGCCCACACTTGGTGATGCTATATCAATTGGAAGAATCAACGGTTCATTGATTGGGAAGATTTCAAAATGCATATGGTCCAAGTTTTTGTCCCTTGTGGAAAAAGAACGGTTGGCAAGAAGATGGTACACTCTTGACCAACATAACCTCACTGTACATGACTACACCAATCAATTCATGAACTTGACCATGTATGTTGAAAGCATCAGTGACGATGCTAAATTGCACAAGTACATCTATGGGTTGGAACCAAGTCTATCGACTAATGTCATGGCCCAAAAACCCACTACATTGTTTGATGCAATCAAACTGGCTGAGAGATATGCAAGAAAGTACCGTAAGAATGAGCATTTTCAGCAAGGTGTTGGACCTCCCCGCACCCCTTCACGATCGGCCCCATATGGAGGTGATTTTCAAGGCTCTTCTATGCCTAATAACAGCCCCAAAGTACCCACTTACCCTGCCTTCCATGCTAAAAGAAAAATGGACACTTTTGGGACAGCATCGGGCTCTATTGCTGAAAATCGGTATGCTGAAAATAAACAATCCACTGCATCACCTTCCCATGGATCCAGTAGTCAACGGTTCATCTCCCCAGATGTTGTCAAGGAACGGAAAGAAAAGGGCCTATGCTTTAAATGTGGAGATAAGTACACTATTGATCATGCCTCCAAATGCCCGTACCACAAGACAGCTAAGGTCAAAGTTCATAACATGTATGTCATGGAAGATTGGCACAATGAGGAGGATGACCTAGCTACTGACCAGACTGAGCCCAGAGAGGATGTTGATCATGAGCAGTTCTATGACCTGGAGGATGGGTTTCCCTTTGACCCGGGCGGTGCACCCTCATAGATACTTGATTTAACATCCCACCCACCTCCCACTTCCCTTTGCTTGATCTCCTTGGATGCTTGGATGGGTTCGCGTAGTCCCAGTACCCTTTGCATTCAAGGCAGTATCAATGGAAAGCATGTTTTTATCCTTGTGGATAGTGGAAGCACTCACAATTTTGTCAATAAATCAGCCATTGACCGGTTGAATGTATTCTTATGCAATACACCACCCCTTGAAGGTCCAAGTAGCAAACGAAGAAGAAGAAATCGGCACACATGTATGTCCTACGGTTCCTTTAGGCTTGGCTGAAAATTATGTGGCACTGGTTGATCTGATTGCCCTAGATATGGGCCCCATTGATGTTGTCTTGGGCTGTGATTGGCTGAAACAATTGGAAAAATTTACTATGGACTTCTCTCAGCTTTACATGGAGTTTATGATGCATGGATAGCCTATCCACCTAGAGGGAGTTCGAGATCATGCTGATTTTCAGCTCATTACAGCAAAGCAACTCAAACGGGAGTTTAAGAAATGCTCACAGATCTTTGTTTTGCAATTAAATAAGGACAATTCTGATCAGCCCTCCACAGTATCATATGACTCTACCTTGCAGGCCTTACTTGAGGAATACAATGACTTATTTCAAATGCCTACATCCCTCCCTCCTAAAAGACAAGTGGACCACCCACTTGACCTAGAGCCCCATTCCAAGCAAGTGAACAAACCCCCCAATAGACTCTCCAAGTGTGAGCATGAAGAGGTTGCAAAGTAAATCAAGGAGTTGCTAGAGATGGGTTTCATTGAACCGAGTTCTTCCCCCTATGCATCCCCTGTCCTCTTAGTCAAAAAGAAAGATGGCTCCTTTCACATGTGTATTGACTATAGAGATTTGAACAAAATTATAGTGAAGAACCGCTACCCCATCCCAGGGATTGATGATTTGTTTGATGAGTTAAAAGGGGCATGCTTTTTCACTAAGATTGACTTGTGCTCTAGCTACCATCAGATATGTATGCGGGCAGGAGATGAGGTCAAAACGGCCTTCAGAACTGATCATGGACTTTACCATTTTCTTGTGATGCCTTTTGGGTTGACTAAAGCCCTTGCCACCTTTCAAAGCCTCATGAACAAAATCCTACAGCCTTTTTTGTTCAAGTTCGTGCTTGTTTTCTTTGATGACATCCTCATTTACAGCAAGTCATCTATGGAGCACTTGATACATGTTTGGAGGGTGTTTGACATATTGAGAGAGCATCGACTCTTTGCTAAGGAGAGCAAATGTATATTCATGCAGACATCTATGGAGTACTTGGGACACATTGTGAGCAAAAATGGTATACAGGCTGACCCCAAAAAGGTGCAATGTGTTAAGGATTGGCCCACTCCTTCCACCACCACCTCCTTGCGTGGCTTCCTTGGTCTCTCTTCATTCTACAGACGCTTCATTAAGCACTATGCCACCATTTCAGCACCTTTGACTGATCACTTGAAAAAAGAGTCATTCTTTTGGGATGCCACTGCAGATCATAGCTTCAAACAGTTAAAGGACGTGCTTACTTCTATCAGAGAAAGAACTAGGGAGAGAGAAAGAGGAGAGAGAAGACTATAGAAGAGAGAGAAAGACTGTAGGAAGAGAGAGAAGAAGAGTGACGAGGAGAGAGAAATACTATATTTAGAGAGAGAAAGACAGGAAAGAGGGAGAAGTCATAGGAGCTATGAGCAAGATGGGAGAGAAAGACTGTAATTGTATTAATGTGTCAAAAAGATGTGAAAAATTACATGTCCTCTCCTTTTATACAAATGTCAGTGTGACATGGCATAATATCAATGTTATTTACACTAAATCCTTATTCCCAGCTTCTTACAATCCAGCCCTTCCTAAAAGTTTTTGCCCTCAAAAACAAACCTAGAAATAACTAGAAAAAGATGGATAAAACAGAGTACTACTCTGTTTTTTACAGCTTTACAAATGGAGAATGAATGAAGTATGACCAACAACATGAGTTGAAATTGAAGAACAGAAGTAAGCCCCAACTATATACATGATTTGGAGTACTTCAAAAGCATATGGAGCCATAAAGTCTTCAACAAATAATCTCAAAACAAAGTAGACGGCTTGATGTGTAAACAGACCCTGTTGGACCAAATCTGCAATAACTTCTAGTAGAAGTCTCCAAATGGGACGTACCATATATCAAAATGAAGCTCTTGAAGAGTACTTTAAGCCCATGTAGATAGCTTAATTCTGAAAATTAGGCATGATAAAAATTGTTCTAAAACAGCGTGCTGTCCTGAACCAGTCTGCATCATTACTAACTCCATAAGCAATAGGCTTCAGCCACCAATGTATCCCTCAAGAAAGGAAACTCGTCCAATATAGAATCAGGTCTCCAAGAAGCTTTTTCACGTGGTAAACCTCTCCATTTGATCAAATATTCCACAATAGAACATGATTGAAGCTTCTTCTCACGCTGACCTATAACAGCCTCTGGGATGTACTGAATAAGACCGTCTTCATCAATAGGTGACAACTCATCAACTATATCCACTGTATCACCATAAAAGGGCTTGAGCTGACTTACATGGAAGACACTATGAATCCTTGTAGAAGAGGGAAGCTCTAGTCTGTATGCCAAATCTCCAATTCGCTTAAGGATCCGGTAAGGGCCATAAAACCTGTGGGCAAGCTTATTACTGGATCCATCTTTTAATGTAGAGTACTTGGACTTAGGCACCTTCAACAAAACCAACTCTCCTTCTTGGAACTCTAAAGGCCTCCTCTTCTCATCAGCATACATCTTCATTTGATCTTGAGCCTTCCTTAGATTCACCTTACATTGCTAAAGAAGGGTCTACATTCTTTCCAACTCTTCCTTCCCATGAGGATTGATCTTTTTATTAAAGATGACTATGGGTAAGGGCACCTTGTAACCATACAAAGCCTCAAAGGGTGAAACTCCAATACTAGCATGAGTAGAATTGTTATAAGCAAACTCAGCCAAGTGTAACCAAGAATCCCATGAGGTTTGGACATCATAGCAAAAATGGCAAAGATAAGTCTCCAACCATTTATTAACTATTTCTGTCTGCCCATCAGTTTGAGGATGATAAGCCGTAGATGGAGCCAATTTAGTGTCCATAGATGTAAATACCGCCTGCCAAAAGTTACTCATAAACTTTGAGTCTCTATCATGGACAATCACCTGCGGTAATCCATGTAGTCTAAAAACTACTCCATAAATTGGCTGGCCACTTGAGAAGCAGTAAACTGAATCTTGGTTGGAATAAAATGGGCTGCCTTGGTGAGTCTATCTACTACCACATAAATACTATTCCATACCTTCTTGGTAGTAGGTAAGCCAACAATGAAATCCATAGTAATATGAGTCCATTTACTAGTAGGAATAGGCAATGGCTGTAACAAACCTACTGGCTTATGGGTGATGTCCTTATTCTACTAACAAGGCATACACTTCATAACAAAGTCCTTGACATCTTTCGACTGTCCTTTCCAATAAAAGCTTTTACTAATCCTTTCATAGGTCTTGAAAACTCCCAAATGTCCAACTAGAGGCAAAGAATGTAGCTCCTCCATAATTTTTTGCTTAAAATAAGAAGTAGAAGGAATTACAATCTTGCCTTTCAACCAAATAAGGCCATTTTTAAACTGGTAATGCGAGTTTTCTTCCATAAGTCCTTGCTGTAATTTTTGAAAAATTTGGCTGAATTCCTTATCTAGAAGATAAGCCTCCTATAATTCTTCAATCCAGTCATTATGCAATTCTGTCATAGCTGAAACTTTGCAGGCCCATATACGAGAAAGAGAATCAACCACTATGTTATCTTTGCCCCTTGTATGAGTGATGTCAAAATCATAATTCTGTAATGTAGCTACCCAACAACGTTACTTTGGAGTAAGATTGGACTGAGTAAGGAAATACCTAAGTACCATGTGATCACTATGTACTCTGAATCGATTGCCATATAAGTAATGGTGCCACTTCTTGATTACATGCAAGATAGCCAACATCTCTTGGTCATAAACATTCATGGTCATTTCTTTATCTGTAAGCTTACGGCTCTCAAATGCAATTACTCTATGCTCTTGAAGCAAAAGAGCCCCAATGCCATGGCCACTAGCATCACACTGTATAGTAAATTCTTTGGAAAAGTCCGGGCATACTAAGATAGGAGCATATACCACTTATCAGAGAAAGAACTAGGGAGAGAGAAAGAGGAGAGAGAAGAAGAGTGACGAGGAGAGAGAAAGACTAGATTTAAAGAGAGAAAGACAGGAAAGAGGGAGAAGCCATAGAAGCTGTGAGTAAGATGGGAGAAAATTACATGTCCTCTCCTTTTATACCAATGTCAGTGTGACATGGCATAATATCAATGTTATTTACACTAAATCCTTATTCATAGCTTCTTACAACTTCAGCCCCCATCCTTGTTTGCCCTGACTTCTGTAAGCTCTTTACCATTCATTGTGATGCCAGTGACCAGGGTATTGGTGCAGTATTGTTGCAAGAGCATGGTGTGATTGCATTTGAAAGCCACAAGCTTGATGAGAAGGAGATGCAAATGAATGTATACGACCAAGAGATGTTGGCAATCCTCCATGCCATCAAGAAATGGCACCACTATTTGTATGGCAGTCGCTTCTAAGTGAAAAGCAATCACCGAGTCCTCCAATACTTTTTGACTCAGTCTACTTTGACTCCGAAGCAAAGGCGATGGGTAGCAACCTTACAGAACTATGACTTTGACATTCACACATGTGGGGCAAGGATAATATTGTGGTTGATTCTATCTCTCGAATGTGGGCATGCAGGGTGTCATCTATCTCAGAATTGCACAGTGATTGGGTTGAAGAGCTCCAAGAGGCTTACTTGTTAGATGATCATTTCAGCCACATATTTCAGAAATTACAGCATGGGGTTATGGCTGAAAACTCCCAATATCATCTCAAGCATGGCCTTATTTGGTCCCATAGCAAGATTGTCATCCCACACACTTCCCCCTTCACGTAGAAGATCATGGAAGAAATGAATTCTTGCCCCACTGCTGGTCACTTGGGTGTTTTCAAAACATATGACAGGATTGCCAAGAGCTTTCATTGAAAATGCTTATGGAGGGACATCAAGGACTTTGTGACCAAATGTGTTCCATGCTAACAGAACAAGGATAGTATACTCAGACCTGCTGGCCTCTTGCAGCCTCTCCCTATCCCTGAAGGGAAATGGACTCACATCACAATGGACTTTATCACCGGCCTTCCCGTGACTAAGAAAGGGTGGAATAGTATCTATGTGGTAGTTGATCGCCTCACCAAAGCTGCCCACTTTATCCCCACTAAGGTCCAATATACTACCTCTCAGGTGGCCACTTAGTTTATGGAAAATGTCTTCAAGTTCCATGGCTTACCACAAGTCATAGTACATGATCGGGATGCAAAGTTTATGAGCAATTTCTGGCAAGCAGTTTTCACCTCCATGGGGACCAAGCTTGTTCCATCCACTCCATACCACCCTTAGACTGATGGCCAAACTGAGAGAGTGAACAAATAGCTTGAGACATGCTTGAGGCACTTTTGCCATGATGTACAGCACAGTTGGGATACGTGGCTTCACTTGGCTAAGTTTGCATATAATAACTCCACCCACTCTAGCATTGGAGTTTCCCCTTTTGAGGCCTTATATGGGTATAAGGTTCCCCTTCCTATAGTCTTGTTTATTGATAAGATCAATCCTCAAAGTTAAGCTGAATTGGATCTCATGCAAGCTTTACTTCAGCAATGCAAAATGAATCTTCAGAAGGCCCAAACACACATGAAACTCTATGCTGATGAAAGACGTAGGCATTTGGAATTCCAAGAAGGGGATTAAATACATGAATACTCAAAATTAGCTCATCAACCCTATAAGATGTCTCTCCAATTCATAATGATATGTGGTATACCCTTTTTCCCAATGATACCAAGCTATGGATTAGGATTCATGGGCTGAAATGGCTACTAAAATGATTGCTTATCTCAACTCTCTTTGTCTACCATTTGTACTACCACAAGCATGAAATCTTTGCACTAAGCTTATCTAAAGATTCTTTAGTAAAATATGTAAATTTCTCCAAGGAATCCTTAGTAGAGTGGGCTATTTGCTCCATGGCTTCCTTGGTTAGGATTTTTTATTGGACCATTTGCTTCACTACTTGATTTGACTTAGAAACTAACTCTATGTGCTCAATGGCATATCTAGTTTTATGGTTATAAAGTGTAACATTTAGAATGCCATATGTGCCATATTCTTGTGATTCTTCTTCATCATGATGTGGCTTGGGTATTGCTTCAAGTGCTTCTTTGATTTGTTGCTAAACATCCTCGTTAGCTTTGTTATTTCCCTTATTTCCGGCCATTTTTGCTCACTATCACAATGCAATCTAAGCAGACCTCCTGTCACTAAAATGGCTATAACTTTTCACAACGGCATCAAAATGAGGAATTTTTTAGTTCAAAACAAAGCTAAAGAATAGTCTTCAAGATGAGCTATAAGGCTTGACTTCAAATTTGAATTATAATATTTTGAAAATATTCTTTTTCTACTGCATAGAATAGCCCAACACCTTATAAATTCCTTTTTTGGGCCTTTCCACTACTAATGTAGATCCAAATTAAGGTCTTAAGACTCTATAGCACCCTAGATAGGACCTGTAGGTATTGAGTACCACCTGTGATACCTCATATGAGTCCTACAAGAGCTTTGAAATACCCTATAGCACCTATAACCAAGTGAATAATGCCCAAAAATTGGGTCATAGCACCTTGTAAGCAACATCTAAATGGCTAAATATCCACCCCAATAAATGCTCAAGTTTCCTTTTACTCTTGCAAGTACCTAAACCTTCCTTATAAATGCTAAATGGACTTGGAATAAACTTGTAATCCCCATAAACTAATCAATGAAGGCCCTAATTGAATGCTCTTCAAATGAGATCTTCAAGTCTTCAATTTCTCCACTCATGGTACCTATGTGAGGGGTAAAATGATGGAATGGGCTCCCTACATGGGCTCTGGATCATTGGGAGATTGACAAAGTTTCCCCTCCCAAGTCTATCAGTTGTACCCCTTCAATATATTTGATAGTGAGGGAGGGTCACCTCTCTTTTGTCTCACTATCTCCCTCAAAATCCACCTTTCTCCTCGATGGGTGTATACATGACAACAAGAGCATTCTAGTCTATAAAAACAAGGATGAAATGCATTACTAAAATGAGTCTTTCAACCTTTAATGATATACATGAATTGATTAATCAAAAGAGAATTAAAAAATGGGGATTGTTGGCTAAGGGTCTTACCACTGCAAATCAGTGGCTTACTAGTTGTAATACTTACCCTTTACAATTTGTTTCTTGGGTACAAGAGAATCAAAAGATAAAATTTTATTTATGCATAAAAGCATGCAATATTGGAACCATGATTGAATTGAAATGGAATCAATGATGAAAATTTTATGCATGTAAAATTAGAACCATGATTGAATTGGAATGGAATCAATTATGAAATTCAACTTAGAATTGGAACCATGATTGAATTGGAATGGAATCAATTATGAAATTCAATTTAGAATCTTTGATTTGTCTAGAGAGGTATTTAATCTCTAATCTATGGTTCATTCAAGGACTCAGCAAACCATTATCTCTCATCAAAAAATGGATAATCTTGAGCAAGTGGATTAAGAGAGATTTCAAATATTAAAAGTAGATGAAATGCCGCTTGTAAGCTTGAAGAAGATGGAAGATTCAAATAGAATCAAGCCTCAAAATTAGTGGAAGAAGAATGCCTCATTCAATCCATATGCTCCATGCTCCATGCTCCATATGAATACCCATGCTTTGCTTGAAGATAGAAAGCCTTTAAAGAATAAGTACCATGAGCCCCTTTGAATGCTTAAACGTAAGAAATTCAAGCTCTTTGACCCAATTTCCAAATATAACTCTTTTATGCTTGATAGGCTAGAGTATCCTTCAATGTTGATGGTATTCCACCTCAATGCCCTCTTGAATAATGCCCTTTACCTATATATGCAAGCTTTTTTTATGATTCTTGAAGGCTTTAAAAGAAATTCAGCAATACCTTACTATCCATGAACATTGGGAGAAGAAGAAAGCTTGTGGAAGAGAGAAAATGGCTCAATCTTAACACCATGGATAGCCCATAGTAAGCAAGGTAGAAGCAAGAAAATGAGTAATTCCATCATATTCTTCAAGATTCTTCACTGTGGAGACTATTGCCATGTTTCTGCCATAACTAGGGTTTGAGTGTGAAAGAAACAACTTAAAGCTTGAAGGAGAAGCTACCTTACTTGTCAAGGATGGCATGACTTGATCCTTGATCACCATGGAAGATATTGATGCTTACATGAAGGAGATAATCATTGCTATGTTCATCACAAAATGTGTTGCATAAGCTAGTCCAAAGCTTGATCGATCTTGGCAACAAGGATACTCTATGGATTAAGCATGTTGTGTAAATCATTTGCCCTTTAATCAAAGAGAGAGATCATGCTCACATTGGACATGAAAAGAGATTTCTTATTGTCCTCAATGGAAGTTTGAAAATGCTTGAAGGGAAGAAGAGAGAGAAAGCATGTGTTGCAAAAAGAAACTAGACTTCTAACCCAAATTAATTCTATTTTCCCTTTATTTAACCATTTTACCTCTAGAATGGCTTATTTCTTGACCATGACCTACCATTTTGTCCATTGTTCCTCTAACTTGGTTTCCATGTCCTCCATCTAGCTCTAACTAGGTTGTCCTCTACACTTGAAAGCTCCCTGGTCTCTACACCTATCCACTTCAAGAGCTAACACCCTGTCCTTGTGAGAAATTGGAATGTGACTAGTCTAAGAAGGAAATCTAAGATAAGATTATGACCAAATGGATCAAATACCGATGCTTTGATAGCACTTGTCAAGAAAAGGACTAAGAGATGGGAGAAGAGAGAGAGGTGATGAGAATAGATAAAGACTCGAGTATACTAAAGATTAAAAGAGATGGCACATATCAGAGGATGTGCATGTTTAGAGGGGATGGTTGAGAAGACAAGTCATAAAATGCTAATATATATCAATTCAAGTGACCTTGTAGAATGTTTATGACATTGACTATCATACATGACAAAACTTATAAGTATTCACATTGGTATATACACTTTGAGATGTAAAAGACAAGAAGTGCCAAAGTATAGGTGTAAACTTGTATGCATAAAAATGAGTTTTAAAGGGGATCAAATAAGTGAATAAATGCATGTATTTGGTGAGAATTAGGAATAGAGAGAGACCAAATGGGAACTCCAACAATCACAATGTGTGACTAGGCCTTCCTTTATTCAAATTGTTACTAAAAGAATAAAGAATAAAGTGATGATAATGAGCACCCACCACCTGCAATGTGAAGTGGTGGGTACTGTCAATAAAGTAATACACTGGCGGTTAAGCGCAAAACACCTTTACCCCCAACAACCTCCCACTTAAAGGTAGATCTGTCCCAATGAGGAGTGAAAATAAAATAAAAAATACAGTACAATGTACACATGTACAACATGATGAGGAAAAACATAATCGCATCCAATGTCCATCAATCTCCTGAGGAAGGCAAAGAGCTCAATAGTGAGGCTTTTCATGAGCACATCTACATGATTTTCATCAATGGAGAACTTGACAAGGTCAACAAACTTGTCCTCCACGACCTCACGTATAAAGTGATACTTCAGCTCAATGTGTTTCATCTTCACATGGAAAACCTGATTCTTGGCTAGCTGAATAGCACTCATAGAATCTGAATGCAGCGTAGGTATAGTATCAATCCCAAGGTCATGAACCAAACAACCCAACCAACCATATGGCCTCCATGCAAGCCTCAGTTAGTTGCAACATACTCGGCCTCAATGGTAGAGAGAGCCGTATATTTCTGAACCCTGGACATCCAAGAGATAGCACCTCCAACATAGGTGAATACATAGCCAGAAGTGAACTTCCTACTATCTACATGTCCTGCATAATTAGAGTCTATATAGTGCACAACTCTTGTAGCCTAGCTACCATAGCAAATACACATATATGTTGTGCCCTTTAGGTATCTCATGATACCCTTCACAGCATCCCAATGTTTCTTGCTAGGTGTAGCCATATAGTGTGCCACAATACCAACTGCAAAGGCAATATTTGGACAAGTGGCTATCATGGCATACATCAAACTACCCACAGCTGATGCATAAGGGATCTTGGCCATCTCGGCCCTCTACTCATTTGTTTGCAGACAATTTACTTGTGAGACCTTCACATAAGAATGTAATGGACAACCAATAGGCTTCACATCCTGCATGTGGAAACCCTCAAGGACTTTATGAATGTACTCCCTCTATGAGAGATGGAGTAGTCCCCAATGCCTGTCCCGTTTAATGCACATACTAAGAATGTGAGAGGCATGTCCCAAATCCTTCATCTCAAAGCTCTTCTTCAGTTGAGATTTAAGAGCATCTAGCTCATCATGAGCTTTCCTTGCTATCAACATATCATCCACATAAAGTACCAAAACAAGCAATGAGCCATCATAGGCTTTCTTTGTGTAAAGACACACATCCATAGCACTCCTATTGTAGCCCTGTGACTACATAAAGGCATAAAACTTTTGATACCAGTCCCTAGGTGCCTGCTTCAAGCCATAAATACTTTTCTTCAACTTGCACACTAGGTGCTCCCTGCCAGGTTCTGCAAAGCCCTTGGGCTGCTCCATGTAAATCTCATCTTGCAAATCCCCATGCAAGAATGTAGTCTTGATATCCATCTGATACATGTCCAAGTCAAGCTGCGCAACTAAGGCCAAAACCAAGCATAGGGTGGTCATCTTGACTATAGGAGAAAATACTTCATCAAAATCAACTCTATGCTCATGCTTAAGACCCTTAGTAAGAAGTCTTGCCTTATAAGCCGGCTTAGGGTATCCAGGGATACTTTTCAGCTTGTACACCCACTTGTTGGCAGAGTCTTCTTGCCAGGAGGCAAGGAAACCAAATCCCAAGTCATATTCTTATGTAGGGAGTCCATCTCAAACTGTATAGCCCTCTCCCATGAGTGAATGTCACCCATGTGCATAGCCTCATCATTGGTGAGAGGCTCTCCTGCATCTGTAACCAAGACATAATGCATTGAGGGCTCAAATCTATCAGGTGGACGTCTAACTCTAGTAGACCATCTCATGTAGCCTCTGCTACATGTCTAGCATCCTGTCCAACACCTTGGCCATGTGTACCAACTACTGCTGCAGGCTGTCCAACTAGCTATGCAGGAGCACGTGGCTCCTCTAGAATATAACCCTACGTATGTCCCCCACCTTCTTAGGCTACATATGCATCTTGTCTTCATGGAAGACTACATCATGGCTGTGGATGACTTTCCGTGCCTGCGGATCCCAGAGGTGGTAACCCATCTCGCCTACATCTCCATAGCTAAGGAAAATGCATTTGACACTCTTAGGATCCAACTTAATCCGCTTGTCCTCGGGTACATGACATAATGCATCACATCCAAAGACACATAGATGCTCATAAGACGAAGGTTTCCTAGTCCATATCTCCTCTGCAACTTGGAAATCCAAACCACTAGAAGGTGATCTATTGATGACATGCACAACTGTACTAACTGCCTCAACCCAAAAGCTCTGTGGTAGGTGTACATGGCTAAGCATACTACGTACACGCTCCCGGATGGTTCTATTCATCAGCTCATCCAAACCATTCTGGGATGGGGTATAGGGGGCGATCAACTGATGCTTAATACCCCTCTCATCACATAGCTACTCAAAGGCATGTGAAATATATTCTCCCCCATTGTTAGTCCTAAGGCATTTCAACCTATGCCCAATCTGGCTCTCAACTAATGCAAGCCATCTCTGAAACACAGCCAAGGCATCTGACTTAAGTTTAATGGGATAAGCCTAGACTTCACATGAAAATTCATCAATAAATGTCACAAAATACTTTGCATCACCCACAGACTAGATAGGGAATGGGCTCACACACATCCGAATGTATCAATGCCAAGGGCTCACTCATGCATGTCCTACCACACTTCTCATGTGTATTCCTAGTCTGTCTGCCATAAAGACAATGCTCACATGAATCAAAACATGAATAGTCAAGGGGCATTAAGTACTGCAAACCAAAAAGCATTTTTATTCCCTTTAAAGACATATGGCCCAAACACACATGCCAAAGAGATACATGTGGGATGGAACCCACTGACAAAACATGGTCAAGAGAGGGCCCATCAACTACAAGAGGATAAAGTCTGCCAGCCTTTGCACCTCTAGCAAGCACAAGTCTGCCATGGATGATCTTCTAGGTAGAATCCCCAAAAGAGACATGAAACCCAGCATCATCAAGCTGCCCTGCAGACATAAGACTGTGTGTAAGCATAGGTACATGACATACATCCTATGACAGAAAAGTACTACCAATAGAGAACTGCAGCCATACATTCGCAATGCCAACAATAGCAAGAGGCATGTCATCATCCAAGTGAACTGAACTAGAGACAGTGCATTAGGAGTGGAACCACTCACGGCATGGTGTAACATGAAATGCAGCACCAGAATCCAACAGCCAGCACTACACATACGTAGAGTGAACCTCGATCAACGACATAGCATCACAAGAACTAGTTGCAACTATGTACTCCCTATCAAAGCCATCAATCTGCATGACATTTGTCTCCTCGATGTTCACACTGGATTTCACAGGCATAATGTTGCGATCAAAGGACTTTTCCCATACTTTGTCTTTCCCATTGTCTTTGCGCTTCTCATTGTGCAACTCATGACACTATGGGTGTATGTGAACCTTCTTGCCGCAATGATGACATGTCATACTAGCATTTCTTCCACGAGACTTGCTGCGCGGCTTACCATGCAACTTAGACCTAGACTTCTAACAATCTCTGCCACGTCTATACCCACGGTCATTCTTTCCAGTACCATCTCTGTCTCTAACAGTCACAACATGCGACACACAAAAAAGGCATCCAAGTTCTTATGGTTGATCTCTTCCTGCAAGAGAGCACTCTCTACATCAGGCAAGTTCATAATAGTAGCAGGAGCACATAAGGCAGTGTAGAATACATCCCATGACTCACTTAGAGTCCCAAGCAAAAACAATGGAGTAACCTCATCATTAAAGATAATGCCTTGCAAAGTCAAGTTCTTGAGAATAGCATGGAACTAGCTCAAATGAGTAGACATTGTCATATTCTCCTTCTTGCGCAGGTCAGTAAGTTGCTTCAGCCAATACATCTGACTTGCTAAACTTTTCTTATCATAAAGGTCCCTAATTTTATCCCAAAGCTGCCAAGCACTCTGTGCTTCCTCAAACACATTGTAATGCTCATGTTCGGTGAGAGAAGATGAGGATGGATTTGCATAACTCATCAAGCTCATCCCATTCATCATCAGTTATAGTTTCAGGCTACTCGCCATGCATCCTTAGTGGCTTTATCTACGATTTTTGCATCAATACTTGCACAATTGGCTCTTCCAATATGCATAATTCGTACCATCAAGCTTAATGATGTTGAAGATAGCACTGTTAGTGGAAGAAGGTCCCATACTGCAAGCTGAAATAATGTAGACAGTTCAAAATTGCTTATTGTTTTCTGTTGTAAATAACCAAAATACCACCAAAACCAAGGCAAAATGACCACAAACTAATAGCTAATGATGCTGCCCACCAAATACCATCAAAAGTACATAAAATCAGGATAATTAAACATGAAAATTTCACGTCAATCCATACTTAAATGCTTGTTGTAATAAATTATAGCCAAGTATAATGAGAGCAAACTGTAGGCAAAATGAATGCACCAAGTCAACCATTGACTGTCAAAGCATAACTAGCATCAAGCGGATATAAATCAGCAGGTGATAGTCATACGGACATCGAGCAAACACCCAAGAATGTCAAATGAATCCATCAATAAGCTGGCACACCCCTTATGTTATAGGGCAAGTGTACACAATATTGGCAAGACCTAACACATAGATGTATGCTCAGGAAGTGCAAAGCCCAAATTAGCCCAAGTACATCTGTGAGGACCACAGCATATCAACCATGCAACATCCAAGTGAAGATCCCAATCTCAAGTATCCGAATGCTCAATTAGCATAAACCGCCTGCTTAATGTCTATCAAGTGTATCAAGATGCTCCCACTGGCACAAAAGCTGTAAATATCAAGCAAAGAATCTCAACAAGGACATATGATAGCACCAATGCCAGAAGATCTAAGATCAAGCATAAAAAAAACCTCATGAGCATATAGGCCATGCATCATCCATATATAGCATCCATAGACATCAAGTACATCCAAACTATAACTCTGGCAAGCCGAAAAATAGCCAAAGGCTGAGTAGCATCCAACTCTAAACAATGTAAGGGGCATGTAGTAGTGGCATAGATTAAGCATATCAAGTCGATCAGACATAAGAAAAGTACATGCCATAAGTACATTAGAGATGAAGATCCAAATGCTATGCGAAGCGAGCTCAATCTCAACTAATGATTCAAGAGCAAATCCAAGCTCTATGTTGATCCCCGAGAGTCACTGCATCAATGTATACATCCAAAACATAGCCCGAATGCAATAGGCATATCCAAACATAAGCAAAAGAGCTTCAACCATGAATATTCCAACAAAAAATAAAAATCCAAAACTGAGCAAACAATGGCTCAATTCAAGCTCAAAACCATAGACAAACCATAGGTATACTTTCCCATATGTATAGGCACTAACCAGGCATAATCGGGCATCAAATGACTATGTATTATGAACATAAAGTGTAATGACAAAGGGCTGCCCTATTTCGGGCTACCTGTGGACTGTGTAAAATAGTCAATGATTGAGCAAATTCAGCCCCAAAAGCATCACACATCATAGGCATACATTCCCCTAGCATTCAGGGCGCATATCGGGCAACCAATGCCAATGTCAAAGTGGTCCATACATTAAATGCTAATGTAGCACTACTATGGACTGCCTGCAAACTGTGTATAACAGTCCCAAACCTGAAGTAAATCACATCAATGCTCAATGCCAAGGCTCGGGATCAAATGCCAAGCATAAACCAAGTATATAGTGCCCAAATGAGGCTACCAATGACTGGAATGAGTTGGAGGAGATCAAACAACTGATCACGTGCTATAAATGCACTTGGAAAAATGGCACAAATCTACCTAGAGATGCTACTCATGTTTTTGTGTTGGTCAGAGTGGTAGGAAGCTCAAGTGGGTACCAAAGAAGGCACACAACAAGCTTGAGGTGCCCAAGTAAAGCCTATGTCAAGATATGGAGCACCGGAGCTTCAATGGTGTTGCCCCCTTTCACTTCTCAGACCTGTAGACTTGTAACTAGCATGAAGTGAAAGGGGGCATCACCCATCAAAGGAGCACCGGAGCTTCAATGGTGCTGTCCCTTTTCAATGGTACTCGGGAAGCCGGGGAGTGACAGGAGCTCGGGAGAGTCAGCTATGGCTGTCGGATGGCTATCGGGAAGGAGACCCAATGAGTGTAGGTAATCAATAGGAAGATAAAGGAGTTACGAACCAAGTCAAAATGCTCGAGCAACCATGATTTGATATCGATTGAAAGGTGAGAAGGATCGAAGCTTGGTTCAAAGAGCTATGGCAGGAGAGTAAGAGCAAGAAAGAGAGAGAGACTAAATGGCGACTCTAACAGTCACAATGTGTGATCGGGCATGTCTTTATTCAAATTGTCACTAAAAGAATAAAGAATAAAGTGACGATGATGGGCGCTCGCCACCTACAGTGTGCAGTGATGGGCGCTCGCCACCTGCAATGTGCAGTGGCGGGTATTGTCAATGTAATAATACACAGGCGACTAGGCAAAGGTGCCTTTACCCCCAACATTTTACACCAAAATTTGGGACTCTGATGGTGGGAAACAAGGCAGTGAAGGCACTATTTGTTTAGGGGCATATAAAGGAGGCATGAAGGAAAAACATTAAGAGGTACTTCAAGGTTGAACACAGGTTGCTATTGGACTATTATATGCTGAAATAATCTATTCTAAACTAATGTAAATAGGCAATTTGAGGTAGCCCACTAATGTCATAAATCTCTTCTTTATTATGCATACTTAGATGTCTTGAAGCAAGAGATATAGTGAACTATTCTTATGCTTTCTTGGTTCACGACTACTTTTCCTTAAAAGAATAATGTACAATGTTGAAGGCATGGGTCCTTAGTGATCTCGTGTAGGGTTTATTATGTTTATATGGACTGAATAAGTGTAGGGCTATTCTTATGTATGAACAAGACTGTTTAGGCTCTATAAAAATATTATTTGTTATTTAAACTTTTATATGGAAGTATATGCTTATAGGGCTAATCATAGATGAATATAGATTGAGTAGTAGTCTCAAAAATTGATATATATGTAGATGTATATGCTATACTTGGTTTGGAAGCAACTTCTTATGGGATTTATATTTTTGAGCATATTTGATTCCTTGTGTCTAAACCTACATAGCTTTTCTCTCTCTTTTCATATTTATCCTCTAATATTCATATCTTAGTGCTATGAGCTCTTCTTTCCTGAGACCTATTGTCTTTTGGCCATACACACCAAGTCTCTTGACATTGCTACATGTGACATTGGTCGCATTATGCTTGGTAGATAGATGGCAAGGAACTAAGGTGTTTTGTATTGTGGCTAGCAAATTATTAGTCAGACTTTTGTAGAATAAATATTTTGATTACAGCACATTTTACTACTTAAGGATTAATTATTTTTGGACACTTCACTAATGTAGCCCTAGCCAACTTGAGGACAACCCTAGCATAGACCTCAATGAACAAGCTAATGATGTTGAGTTGATTGATTTAGAAGAGGAGAACCTCTCTCAGGGGGGAGAATTCATTGCGCAGAGAGGGCCACAAAACTAACAGAATTAAAATACTCCTCTATTCTTTAAAAGGAGATGCTCCAAGGTTGGATAGAGGAATAACCACCCATTTGGTAAAGGGAATGACTCAGCTAATAAAGGTAAGGAAAAAAGATATTCTTAAAGATTAAATGATATGAACACTCAAGAATACTAAAGGTCTAACTGATCCTTTGAGATTGAAAGTGTTTAAGGGGTGGATTAAAGATTTATAACCCCTCCCTCTAGCAATATTATCAATCAGCAAAGAAATCAAAGAAAATAGTATTATTCTAGAGAAAAATATAAAAGTTGTTTCTAATGAGTTCAAGTGGTTTTACACCAACCACAACTCAAGAAGTAAAAGTGCAGCCCATCAATGTAAACAAAGAGGTCTAGTCAGCAATATTTCTAAAGACCCGACCAATAGATGGGTGGCACTACATATGAAAGGAGAAGAGGAATTAATTATAGTTTTTCTATATGCAATAGATAACACAAATGAAAGAGTTAATATTTGGGGTGGGCTCCTTAATCTTTATTGTCCTGCCATTTTGGGTGGTGATTTTAATATGGTCAAAGACCTAAAAGAAAGGGCAAGTAATAAATGGTAGGGAAAGAAACAATTGGGACATGTGTAAAACATTCCACAACCTAGTAGATTTAAGCCATGACTCATGTTTCACCTAATTAAACAACCCAAAAGGCTCTCACATGAGAAAAGCAAGACTTGACACTTCTATGTTTTAACAAGGTTGTTGTTAATGTCTATTAGTTGTAGTTTTGGGATTTTGAGGGATATAGTAATGTATGACCAAGGAAAGTAGTACAAAAGGATATGGACTCGAGCCTTTGTGGAAGAACCCAATTGGCTAGAGCCTAGAGTGTTGTAGTCAAGAATACATGGGATTTGCTCTAAGAAACAAAAAGAACAATCACTCTCAAACGATAAAGTTTAGAAATAGTAAGTATACTCAAATCCATCAATTAGAAATAGAAGTATCTAGGGGGAATACCCAGCTGAAGAAGAACTTACACAAGTAAGACAATAACTTGGAGTCATGATGAAGAGGAAGCCCGTAGATATCAAAATATTCAAAGAAGAAATATACCTTATTAATTGCTCATTTTCTTCTAATTTTAGGGGGAATCAATATTAAATAGTGGTCACACCTCTCTCTTTTCACTCTCTTCGTTTCCTTTCATATTTAATGGTCTCTTTTCCAAAAAAAAAACTAGGACCTCGAGAAGGGATTATGACCTCTAAATGTCTATTTTTTGAGTTCAACTACATTTTCTTTTTGGGCTTTGCTTATTTACATTCCTTTACTTTTGTACTTTTTATATGTCCTTGTGTTGTTTTTGTTTGTTCTTTTTTTTTCCCCTGGTCTTCTTTCTCTTCTCACCATTTCTCTTTCCCTCTTATTCATTTGTAACATTGGAAGAACCTTGAGATATCATTTCTCATGTTCTCTTTACCTTCTAACCATTTTTATTTCTCTCCTACTTGTATGCATCATTGGAAGAAGAAGCCCACTAGTGGGACGAAAGAGTGGGAAACCCCAAAAGAAACGTTCTCAAGGCTCAAGAAGAAGAAATAAAAATATATCATCCTTCTTCTCAGAAGAAAGATGGGAATGTAGCTAAATGACATCTAAGAAATCCTCTTGATAGCCAATAATTATTTTGAAATAAATCTTTAGTAGCCCAATTGTTGCTGATGAGGAGGTCATGGCTGTTATAGCCCAAATAGTTGGAACAAGAAAGAAAGTCATCCCTCGCACCCTGACCAAATTCTAGATGGAGATATATTGCTCCTAAAGTTGAAGACACAATCGATTCTAGGTAAAGGAAAATGCCCAAGACTAAATGACTTGCCAAATGAATTCTACAAAGAACTCAAAGACATTATCATTGCTCTGTTATTTAGTACATGGGTGAAAGCTATGAGGTTCAAGGCCCTTCTTATTAAAATCAACAAGGGTTTGATAAGATTGATACATAATAGAGATGATAAGGAGTGTTTAAACAACTGGTGACCCATTTGAAAATGCTCAAAAAACCAACCATAACTTTTTTTTTTTGGAGATAGATTTTGATAAAGCATATGAAAAATTGTACTGGACATTTACCTTCTAGTCTCTTCACAACATGGGACTTAGGAAGCATTTCAAAGAATATGTCAACATCCTCTTTGGCAATGCATCGATGAAAGTTGTAATCAATGGTGAGCTAACTAAAGCCTTTGCCTTTAAAAGATCAATTAGATATGGCTACGCTCTAGAACCACTATTGTTTGCTATTTCAACAAATGCTATCGAATGGCTAGTGGATGAAGAAGTATAAAAAGGCAACATACAAGGAATGAAACTTCCAAGTAATAAATACGTGCTCCTAAATAGACATCTTAGCCAAAACTTCTTATGGGCCAAAGACAATGAGAACTTCAAAATACCAAACATCGCATGGTCTCTGCACCCTAACTAAAAAGAAGGAGGGTTGGGACTCCCAAGCATTAAGCACATTGCCAATAGGATGGTAGCTAAATGGATTGCCAGAAGAAGCTTTCTTCTCATAGAAGAGAGCTAGGCAGAACTAACTACACCATAGTTGTTCCAAATTTAAGGTAGCAAGGGTTGAATCACATTACAATAGCCTTCAACCAATAAAATCATAATCCAAGTTTGGTCTAAATTGTCTAAAAAGCATGTGGCAAACATGGTTTAAATATACTCATCTTCTAGCCCTCTCCACTAGTCTTAATTTCACTTCACCATGGTGTTGGTTAGACTCCATTATGTTTAGTTTCTTTCATCCCAATTCATATACCCAATGGCTTGTAAAATCTACAAGAAAGGGTGGAAAATGGGATGATGTTGGGGATCTGAAAACAAAAGATTGGCTACTGTGTGAGTAGCTTAAAGCAAGATTCCAATTGTAACACCATGAGATAGAACTAATCTTAGAAAGAGTATCTTTATGGAACCAACATCTCAAAATGGCCATTTGCCTTCACCAATAATTCAACCTAAGAGACCTAGTTTAGAAGGATAGCAAACCTCTTCTCCCAATCCCTCTACTAAAAACTTGTAATGCATTACTAATCAATAAATCAACAAGAGGTGGCATCTAGGATAGAATAACAATATAGCTTCCAAAACCCGTGGATCAAATCTATGCAAGGAAAATTTGCTTACCTCCAACGCCTAATACTACACAAAGCCCTATGGACCAAGGAAAGAGCAACCGAGTTAAAATTATTTGTGTCCAAGATGTAAGGACGAACTTGAGACTACTATCCTCCATTTATTTATCAATTGTAAGGCTAACTAAAATATTCTTAATTGTTTGTAGGCTTCAATTCAACAATCCCACCCCATTGCACTAAACTAGAGATAACTTTTGTTGGGGGAATACTATGGCATGACCCCTACCATATACAATTGGCTCAAGGGTCTCTACCTTTGGAATATATGGATTAGTAGAAACAATAGCTAGTTTGATAATAATTTAGCTAACCCACTAATTGGTTTCAAATTGGATGTATGTTGGGAGGGAAAATCAAAGGAATGTAGCCTACTCAAGCAACATGACAAATGGATAGAAGAGACAATGCAAAGGGAAAATGTGTGTGTGTGTGTGTGTGTGTGTGTGTGTGTGTGTGAGAGAGAGAGAGAGAGAGAGAGAGAGAGAGAGAGAGAGAGAGAGAGAGAGAGAGAGAGAGAGAGAGAGAGAGAGAGAGAGAGAGAGAGAGAGAGAGAGAGAGAGAGAGAGAGAGAGAGAGAGAGAGAGAGAGAGAGAGAGAGAGAGAGCATTGTCCTTCCCTCTTACATGCCCCCTACCTCCTCCCTATTTAAAACACCACTATGTTACAACTATGGTTTTGCTATTGGTTTGGTGGGTGCATTGCACACTATTTCCTTTTTAGTGCAAAGCATGACAAATGTACATGAAAAAATTCAAGGTTGTTTAATGCATCTTGAGCTAGTAGAATCTATTGACCATTTTACTCTTTTGTCTCTTCTATTAATGGTTAGAGTTGTCTTGTTGCTTATCAACCAATAGCTTTGACTTGATTGTCACACTTTCTCAACATCCTTTAAAGTTTCAAATTTGAAAATGATTAATTTACGCAATGGCTTAAATTGTAAACCCTTTGATATGTTTATTAAAGGCATGCACCACTTTCTCAAGTTGGTTGAGGAAATATTTGCAAGGTCTCTCAAATTGCACCATTTTTCTCCATTGTTGAAAAAATATATGACATCTCCTATGATTTGATATGTATGTTCAAATCTTAATGGAAAGTGTTGCAAAGAACGCAAAGCATATAATGGGCAATCATACATTTATAAGTTTCTTCTTAGCTGAATTAGAAGATGACGATAAGATGTTAATTGCTATATTAATCAAATGACTTGCATGAAGCTATTGATGGCATATAGGGTTAGTAATATTGTCTACACTTGCATGTGTTGAATGCACCTATGAATATTAAGGACATGGCATCTGTTCTTGTAGTTCAATATCCATTACGACTACAAAAAGTAACATTCCATAAAGGTTTTGATATTAGACCCTTCAACATCAAACTAAAATATTTTAATAGATAGGATAGATGGTGTCACATCATGTAAAATGTCTTAGAATCCAAGGTAATGGGCTAGTTACTATTATGGACTTCGATACAATTTTGATGCTATTGAGCGCTTAGAGTTATTTATACAATTAGAGATTGACATATATTAACATGTTAACCTTTATAATAGGCCGTACATGTTTGTGCATTATTCTCTTAGTTGGGTATGGGTTTTGAAAAGAAAAAAAGGGTAGTAGGGTTTTTTTGTAGTGGTAAGTTTCTAAAGTTCCTTCATTTGGCTTCTATCAAATGATGAGCTTAATGATTGAATGATGCCTCCTTATTACCTCTATTGTAAGGAATGTGAGGAAAAGAGGTTCTAAGAAGATTTTTCTTGAATTGTCCTGTGTACTAATTGGCTTTCGAATGATCTCCCGTAGAGACACAAACCATCACAAATCAAAATCCATCCGCCTCACATGTTGGAAAAGAGCGAGAGGAGGAAGTGGAACGAGCCTGTTTTGGTAACCTTTGTTGTTGGTGCCTTAGTAAAAGAGAAAGTTAAGGTGGTTACTAGAGTGTTTTAATGAGGGGCATGCAATAATTGTGCTTGCTTATAAAGGCAAACAAACACAAATGATTTTATGTTCACGTGAAGATGGAAAAGGGCCTTTTGAAATCACTTACACAAGGTTCCAATTTCCATTGACGTGGTAAAAGCCTTATGGGAAGGGCTTGCTATGATGATGATGATGATGATGATTGAATAGATTGTAGGGGAGATGTTGGAAAGCCACTTGGAGGTCATGGGAAGCCTTTGCATTCTAAAACATTTGTTAGGTTGTTTATGTTTCAATTTTTGGAATCAAAGATGGAGACAAGAAGGCCAATGAGCTTTGGGATGGGGAGCCGTTGACTACTCAATACAAAAAGAACACACACACACACACACACACACAAACACACACACACACACACTCTCTCTCTCTCTTCATAGAGTTCCTATCACATCAAATGTTTCAAGTTTCTAGCAATAAAATAGAATAGCATTTCATGTAATGTATCGAGTGGGTATCCGTTCATGAAGAAAGTATTTGTGTATTCATAGTGGGAAAACGAGGGACACATGTCAATGCACCATTCGAGACAACCTTGCACTTTAAAATTCCCCTCTATGGGCCACCTCGGTAGTTCGGCTTGAGGTAATGAACCACATTGTGGAAGTGGTTATTTTTTTGCCTTCTTTATGAGAGTGGGGTTGGTTGTGCTAGTGAGCGTGTATTCACATGCTTAGCAGGAATGCCTATCGCACAAAACGAGCACATACTATCGACACTCATTAAAAGTTTGTTCTATTAGACTCTCTCTCTTTCTCAAAGAATCAAATTTAGCTATGTTAGTGTGCTTTTCTATGTGTTTGGTTTTGCAAATTAAATCATTAGCCTATTAGTTCATGATGTTAAAATATAAGTGCAAGTCAAGTGTAACAAGGGCTAAAATAGCACAATTGCCTATACTTGACTTAGCCACCATTATCTCATGTTGCCATTGACTAGTGCTTATGTAAGAATAATCTACAACCATTACTATAGTTATTAAATGGAATCTCTTAAAATACTTGGGTCTTAAAAAAAAAAGAAAACAATTTGCCAATTTAATGTTACTTTTGTCACCTCTTACATCTCTTTTCGCATCTTTGCTACCATCTCTATCTACGCTTATAGGCCACCACCAACAATAACATAGGAGGCGTGATCCTTTCTTGTCTTTTTTGGATGTTTGATAGCTTCATGTGTATGAAAGTTCCTTGATTAACCTATAAACTTAAAAAGAAGTTGATTAAGAGAATTCATAATTGATGGGTAGCAAGTCTATTGGGGTCAACTTTGCAAAAGAAGGCCTTCTTGTTCCATCGAGAAAACTTATGACATTTGTTTCTATCAAGCTCCCATATACCATTAAGCTCCTATTGATATTCTTTGATCTATTAAAAATGAATACTTAGGTCCATATTATGGATCATGTTTGGGAAGCTATAGATAACCAAAATTAAAATGGAGAATTTGCCAACTTTCACATTTCTATATAATTACACAAGTGACACATTAATTGAAGAAGGCCTAGGTGAAGAGAAGGTAAGGGCATACTATAGAGGTAGAGGTAGAGGTAGAGGCAGAGGTAGAGGTAGAGGTGAATGCTTAAGAGTTTGAGATGGCGAGTGGCAAGTGTTTGCAAACAGGCCAAGGAGTGGAATCCCAATTGTTTGGGAATGTGCACGAGTGATGGGTCAAAACCCACAATTGCATGGCTCTAGTAGTGTTGCACTTTTAGGTGAAAAGGTGGTGTTATCCATCAAAAACTCTACCAAAAGGCATTAAAAACACACGATAAAAAAGTGCACGAGGAACTTTACTTAAACAGAATGAAAAATGTGAAAAGCTTAAACTTTAAATATTCCTCTTAAATAACCTAAAAATGGTAAAATAAGGGTCCCTTTTGGATACTCCTTTTATATAGTTGGATCATATAGATCTATATGGAATGTACTATACAAATTGCACCACAAGGTTCTTTGTGTGTTTGGAATGCAACTATGGATGTGACATTAGTGAATTGGTGCCATGGCTCTATTGGTATGACCTAAGAGAAGCTTCACATGACCATAAATTTTTGGTGAAAATTGACAATTTTATTGGGACAATTGGGATGTCACCACCTTTCTATGTGGATTTGGAATCGATTGTTCCTTTGCAATGAAAAATATGCCATCCATTCTAGTAGGCCAAAGAATTGGCCCTCTAGAAGAAGTGGACATTGCCCCTCTCTCTTTGGAGGTTTGTCTCAATGTAAAGAATACGTATTTGCTGTAAAAGCTACTCCGGCAGCTATTGGAAGTCATTCGTGAAGATTCATGCTCATGTGAATTTGCTTGAACCCTCGAAAGACAAACTAGCACGTACTAGTTCACAGGAAACATATTTGGCAGTAGATACAAAAACCTGTAACTCAAAATTTCGGAGAGGATTTTCAGTCAAATTGCATATGTTTACCATTTTAAAAGCTAAAAAATTCAGGAAGTTGAAGGTTTCAAACATGCATCCTAAAATCTCGGAAGGTTTGTTAAAAATTCTACAATTCATTTGACATGAAACCTCGATTTTGAGAACAGTGCTAGTAGCGGGCAACAAGGTGTCGACTCGGGCACTGGGTCTTAAGGTGTGGTGGGTGGGTTGCTAGTGGGAGGCGTGTTTGGTCATGTGAAGGGGGCTCTCAATGAGTTTGTCGGACCGGACTACATGCGATAAAATTACTGCGCAGAGCGCCCCCCCCTTTTCACAGCGCTAGCGCTACTCTTTCAAAAAAGGCACCCACGCGCTAGCTACACGATAGTTATTTTGGCCTTTCCGTCCTGTATGCTTGGGTTGGTGCTGTCTCTCCCCTCTCTCTGCCCCCACCCCCCTTCTCTCTCTCTCTCTTCCTTCAGTCCATCGGATTTCCCGGACGCAGCAGCTCCCCTTGTCGGGACGTGCGTCCTTGTGGAGCTCCTCCTGCCGATCCATACCAGAAAAACCACACACACAGACAGCATCAGCTGCATCCGCCGCCCCGAAACCCTAACCAGACAAACCAACCTCCCTCCATAATATAGCTCATGTTACTCCTTCCGCAATTTTTTTGCTCCCTCTGGCGTGCATTCAGGAGCCGGCATTTTTCTTGAACCTTTTGTACATGCTTCCTTGCTCCTGGAACTTGTAGATTTCTGGCCGCGATGGTCCGCCGCCATGGCTGGCAGCTCCCTGCTCACACTTACCAGGTTTGTGCCTTGTTTTTCTCGCATGTTGTGTACAGATCTGCTTGGGGTTTCTTGAGAACGTTACAACACCAATTTTAGCAGTTCTGCAATATTAAAATTGCGTAGCAAAGCCTTTGACGCTTGTCTTCACAAGTGATCTTGGATAAAGCTCTTTGTCTAGCCAAGTTCAAAATGTTACCATCGTTACGCCATCTTTATTGGAGTTTGGCACCGGATTGAGGAGCTGCCGCTTCTTAGAGCCCAGAGAGAGAGAGAGAGAGAGAGAGAGAGAGAGAGAGAGAGAGAGTGTGTGTGTGTGTGTGTGTGTGTGTGTGTTCCCCCCCCCCCCCCCCCTCGGAGGGGGGGGGGGGGCGGATCAGGCCTGAAGCATGGGCTTAGATTGGTGGCCTTTCGTCCCTGGAGCTCTGCGACTATACCCTTAACATTTATCGCGCATTTTAACCGCGTAGTTACCAAGCCACAAATAACTTGATTGACATCAAGTGAAGCTCTAAAAAATATGACACCTCGATCTTTAAGAACAGTTATGTAGTCATACGAACTCTCATAATGAGTGTGCTTACACACATATGTGGGTACAGTGCAAGTACGATCGGCTTGTGAATTATAGGGACGGTGGTGCATTAGCCATTCAGGAGTTGAAGGTCACGAAGAGCAGAGGTGACACCATGGAGATGTCCTACATAGGTAGTAAGTAGAGTAAAGACAGGTTAGTCAGCCCCTAACCATATTGAAGTTTGAGAATCATTAGACTAGTGAACTTGTACATGCTCGACCAATGATGGATTGATTGCTTAGTAGAAGGTTGTTTGAAGTGGAATTTGTTAGCGAGGATTTGATGTACTTTATAGATTATTAGAAAATATCACATATTGCTTGCAACAATTATAATTGGGAGAATTTCTTATGGCAATTGTTTCTTGTGCTCCATATCATTCTTTGAATATATTATGATATCTAAGAATATTGCACGCCATACACAAGAATGATCTTCTTCATTGACTTTTTGCCTTTGCACCAAAGATCAATATCAACAAAGATCTTCAACATTTGATAGAATGTTGCAAGATGATTAGTAAGCCCAAACGACATCACTAAAAAAATCATATGAGCCAAAGATTGTCTTGAAAATTGTCTTGTGGACATGTTGTTTTCAATTGTGTCTGATGATACCCAGACTTCAAATCTATTTGGCTGAAATTTTCACATCCTTTCAACTCGTCAGGAATATCATCTAAGGAGGAAAAACCTCTCAATAATATATATTAGAGACCCATCAAAGCTTTCTAGGGGGAGAATTTAAAATAAACAATTTAGTTTGAACCATAGCTGATTTAGGTCAAACTTTTACTTCTAGCTCAAATTTGGAAGTGTTCGGATCACTACCTTAACTAGGGAACACTTAGAAAGATGCTTCAATATAGGAAAATGATTATTGATGGTGATCTTGTTCAAGGCGTTGTAGTTAATACATGTGCCATTCTCTAGGAAAAGACTTGGAAAATTCTTTATATTGCGATGAGAAATCAGTCTTCACTTTATCCAACTTAGACAAAATTATACTTTTGTCTCATTGTCACTCTTGTCCATTGAAAAGAATTGAAGGTGATATTGGAGGGATTAATTTTGCCTTACATTTTACATCTAAAATATAAGCCTTTTCCCTATGTTTTAAAGTAATTGTTTTATTATAGATGTTCACCACTCTATGAACCTTGCGGTGCTAAGGTACATCCAATTAAACATCACAATCCTGAAGTGGCATGGAATAGAACTTCTTTGGATCTACAACTCTAAATACGAGGGTAACTATGTGTGAGAGAGAGAGATAGAGAGAGCATGCTTGTAAATCTTGGATATCTTGGAGCCATGTTTGCACCCCGAAGTCCATGGGAGGTGGGGGGCTATTTTGGATGTTGAGACGTATATGGTAGTCCTTAGTTGGTCTCTTTTTCTGATGATGTATGCCAGTCAATAACCTTGGATTGTTATTATCCTTTTTTTTCTTGAGCTTTAGGGCCTTTGGTATTGTAATACAAAGATTTAGGGTCCGTGGTGGCATATACTTAATGCAAAGGTTCATTCCTCCATATCTACTTAGTTTTTCTCAACCATTTGGTATGCTTATGAAAATTGATGCTTTGCAAGGTCTAATGGCATTCGATAGAGGACAAATTTGCTGCCAAGTCATTTAGTTGGAGTGGAGTTAGCTTGTTTGCTATCCATACCTTCATTCCTCAGAGGGACTTAATTTGCCACGTAACTCTATTTTCTCTATCATGTCCATATACGTTGTTGCACGGAATATGCGTGGGAGTTTGCGAAAGTCGTTCGTCGTAGGGACGCTTTGCGAGATGGGAGCAAGATCAAAATTGATTCAAGACAACAGATTTGATGACAAAGGTTTTGTGTATTGCAGTTCTATTCCAAGTACAAATCCAAAGCCCAATCAAGTCAAAGCATAAACATACTCTTTGCAACCCTAATTCCATGTTGTAGCAATACATGGAAAGTGCCAAAATTCTCTTTGATGATAGAAGGTCTCTCCATGTCAGCATAGGAGTTTCAACCCGAATCTTGTTAAGTTACCTTGTCTTGAACTCAGCTGCAGTAGCAAATACTTCTTGAAATATACCTCCAGAGGTTTGTCTTTATGTCAACTTTGCATACATAGCTAGATTAGTTTTTGCCTTCTCTGCATATTGTGAGCAAAGATTGCCTAGTTCGCAATGGTGGATGCGCAACGTCACAACATCGTTACTTTGTGTGCGTGTGGGTATTATACCAATGGGCTCTCGGATTATTTTACTCAATTGTTCCTTTAGTACATTTGTTTAAAGGTTGAAATCCCCCTCTAATTCTGGTGCAATGTTGCACGTGTTCTAGGTCTAGGGGGAGCCCTTCGATTCTAATTTTCTTTTCGTTGTTCTCAATCCTTTTATTTTCTTTCATTACTAAGACCACATTTTGTGAAAAAATGTATTGAATTTGAATTTACCTTCAGTTTTGTTTGGAGTCTCTCTTGCATGGGTTCCTCCTTTACTTCATGTTGTTTAGCTTGTATGCCTTTTACTTGCTCTTGTAATTCCACAATCTACTTTTCTTTTTTGATCATTTGAAATTTCTTGCTTCATGGTTGCCATCTCTCCTTGTAGTTTCCATGATTCCAGTAACAAATCCTAATGGTTCACCAATGGGAGGAGGGATTGAGGGTGACTCGTTTTTGGCAGTGGTAGCAAAAGACTTTTTCCTATCCATACTGTTGCTATTGAACTTAGAGAGGGGACTGGTAAATCATGCCACCAAGGGGGTTCCCTCTCCCTCCTTGTGATGTCCTTTTAGTAGGGGGTCTACAAAGTGAAAGGTGGCTGAAAATATATGTTGAAAAAAAAGGGGAGGAGATTCATATCTAAAGAAGCCTACAGTGGGGGAGGATTGGGTAGGGGCAGGACAGAATAGGGCAAGGGTAGGTTAGGCTTGGGGTGGAGGCGAGGGATGTGGTGGGAACAAGGGCAAGTCAGGCTTGAGATGGAGGTAGGTCAGGCTTGGAGCGGGGAAGGACTAGGGCGGAGGTGGGTTAGGTTTGAGGTGTGTTTGGGTAGGTGCTGCTTGAGGGCAAGGCGGATTAGGGTGGGGTAGGTTAGGTTAGGGTAGAGTTGAGGGCTAGGCATGTTAGGAGGGAGGGAGTTGTCATGGACACCAAGAAACCTAATATCCTCTCGAAACTTCTAGGGAATTGAGAAAGTTTTAGAAGATTCTTTGGAAGGTTCTAGAAGATCTTGCATCATTGTTTATCGTAGAATTGTTTATGTTATTGCTTATGTCAATGATGCATATGTCAATAATGATGACATCATCTAGAAGCTTCTCCTCATTGTCCTCAACTACGTATAAATAGAGGTCTTGGGCTACAAGCCCTTTAGTCTTGGCCAATGCTAGTTGCGAGGCTTGTGCGAGGTAAGTCCTTTGTAGCTGCGGTTCAAGCCATCTATCTCCAGTTCTTGTCTTGTCTTTGATCGAGTCTTATATCAAGATCTTGTCTTGTATTGAGCTCTTGTCTTGTATCGATCTTGTGTCAAGAAATATATTGTTGTACTTTATCCTTTTGTAATAAAGAAATAAGTTTTTTTTCTTCAAGTTACTTTCTTGTAAGATGTGAGGTGACAATCTTTGTCCTTGCGAAGTTCTTGTTGCTCTCATAGAGAGAGAGAGAGAGAGAGAGAGAGAGAGAGAGAGGATTAACTAACTCTATAATTATGCGTTCTCGGCTGCTTAAAAATGACTTCCCCTTTTGAACTCTCTTTTTTTATAATAGATGTAAAAATACAAACTTTAGTATGAGTTGAATGTTTTCTACCAAAAAAGGTAGTGTCCATGCTTTCACTGTTAGCAGAGTATTTGTCAGCTTATGTGTGAGTCTGAGCTTGATCTGGGCTGGGCATTTTTTTGTTAGGTATTTTAGGTATTTTTCTGGTGTGGCATTTTATGCCATTGGGGCATTTTTATGCACCAGTCGGCCAGCATTAATGCTGTCCGACCAGCATTATTGCTCCCCACTTTTTCAGCCTATTTATACTCAGTGGCTCCTCCTCAGTCAGTCACTTCATTTCACCATCTGCAGACTCTGTGGAGAGAGGAGCCAGTGCCAGTGCCCACGCAGCCAGTGACTCACTGTTGTATGCGACTGTCTCGTGTTCAGATATATGGATTCCATTTCTCGTGCATACGTCTGAGTTCTCATCTGTATCGTGTTCTTTTCTTTTCTCCCTTTGTCTTGTGTTTCAGCAGTTTATTTTAGCACATGCTTATGCTTCCACCGCTGCTCCACTTCTGACATGGTATCAGTTTTCAGGATTTGTGTTTCTGCTGTGTTTTATTGCTGATTTCAGGACTGTTTTGTACCCCTGCTGATCAGACGACTGCTGTCTCAGCCAGGCGACCTGTTTTGGGGCTGTTTTCAGCCTGCGTTTTTTGCAGTTTTGCCATCGCCTGCTGCCTCCACACCCTCTGCTGCCTACGCACCCTCTGCTGCCTGCGTTTTTCATCTGCAGCTGCTGGCGACAGTTTTCTACGTGTTTTTCTCCAGTTTACAGCCTGCGTTTTGTTGCTTCAGCATCTCTTGTGGCTGGGTGACTGTTACTTCAGGCCGTTTTTGCTGTTTTTGGCAGTTTTTGACTGATTTTTTGACTTTCTGCAGCAGATTTTGTCTTCTATTGATCAGATTTTGGGTTATATTGCATGCGAACTCTCATTTTCTGCAGTCTGTGCTTGTGTTTTGGCTGTGTTTCCTCTCTCAATTCTATCTCTTCTCTACTTCTCTTCTTATCCTCTCCATATGGCTCCTCCGTGCACTTCCACTGATGATAAGTTACATATGACCTCGATGCTTCTTGAGCATGAGGCATCCTTGAGATTACAGGGGCGGCTTTCGGCACATTATGGAGGTGAGGCTTATGTAGCTTCAGAGAGGGGTGACGGGAAGAAGAAGTCGAAGGCCCAGTGTTACCACTGTGGCAAGAAGGGACATTTGCGGAAGGACTGCAAGAAGTTAGCGGCTTCCAGGAAGAAGGAGCAGAAGACGAAGCGGGATGTTGACTCTATCGATGAGTTCTCTCCTTCATCAGACTCCGACTCCGATCCTCCGACCAACGTGAAGTCCAAGGCGCGGAAGGGATCCCCTTCTTCGGATCGCGTTCGGATCGCGGGAGGGGTTGGTGGCCCCTTCCTCGGCTGCTTTCTAGTGGTGGTGATGAGGTCATCCCTCACGACTCTCTTGTGCCAGAGAGGGAGTGTGAGCGGGTGTTCAGATGGGGCAGCCGCGCCTCATCTATACTTTTATACAAGTGCACAGGTTTCAGAGAGGGACGTTCCTGACGCATCGACTTCAGTCTGGCGGAATTAAATCCTGGAGGTGGGATTGACATCCAGGTTCATGCTGAGCTGGTTATCTGACAGAGAGCGGTAGGCTTTCGTCTGGAGCTCACATGAGGGGACACTTTGGTGGTCTGGGCCAAAGGCAGGGAATCCATGGTCACCTATGTTCAGGGGCATTTTTGACAGGATGGTCTTGTATGCTACTACGAGACATTGGTGATGGACACAGATACATGCTATGATCTTCTCTATTTTCAGGTGTTTGGTACGATCAACATCGACATCAGGTTCTCTCCGAGGCACCTTGGTGGTGGCTTGATCACCCACTGCTTGGGTATCCATGGTTCTACTTGGTGGTTCTATGTTGTATAGTTTCTGATCCCTTTTCATTGTACTATTGTATTGTATCAGATCACTCATGATCTGAGAGAGGGTGTTAGCAGAGTATTTGTCAGCTCATGTGTGAGTCTGAGCTTGATGTGGGCTGGGCATTTTTTTATTAGGTATTTTAGGTATTTTTCTGGTGTGGCATTTTATGCCATTGGGGCATTTTTATGCACCAGTCGGCCAGCATTAATGCTGTCCAACCAGCATTATTGCTCCCCACTTTTTCAGCCTATTTATACTCAGTGGCTCCTCCTCAGTCAGTCACTTCATTTCACCATCTGCAGACTCTGTGGAGAGAGGAGCCAGTGCTAGTGCCCACGCAGCCAGTGACTCACTGTTGTATGCGACTGTCTCGTGTTCAGATATATGGATTCCATTTCTCGTGCATACATCTGAGTTCTCATCTGTATCGTGTTCTTTTCTTTTCTCTTTTTGTCTTGTGTTTCAGCAGTTTATTTCAGCACATGTTTATGCTTCCACCGCTGCTCCACTTCTGACATTCACTTGGTATTATACAACATGTAAGCATGGGGATAAGATAGAATGAGGCTATATCTATCACACTTTCTTCTACATGTATGATATGCCCTCACTCTCTTGTGGCCTAAATTTCTTCCCTACATGTTGTTTAAGAGCATGAGACTTTGGGATTAAAAGCTTTGATTCAAACAAGATCTAGGTATAATATTAGGACATCTCGTTATCAAATATGCAATGATAGACTTAATAGGCTCAAGATGACTAAGACGAGCCAAGTTTGCCTCATTCATAGGCCCTATCTCCTATGGCATTGATGCGTAATCTTTTTGCCAACTCTAGAGATATGAAGTTTGCTTGTGTACTTGGGACAATGAAGATCAATGATGTCTGAGCTTTCACTTTGTCCTAAGCTCTTGACAACTTTGAAGCATTTTGAGTCTTCACCTTCACCTCAAAGTTGTGTTAGTGTTGTAGTATCTAGATCTCTTGGGTAACAAGGCTCATGGCTAGAGGGCATTTTTGTTTTGAGGTGGGTGCATTTAATGCTGGTTGACTTGAGTTTTAGCCACATTTAGTGATGACTGACCTCATTTTATTGTACCTCTCTAGTCTGTTTATGGGTTCTCTTCCCCATTGTTTATTGCTTATTCATGAGCACATTGCTTCCTGTTGGATAGAGGGGGAATGCAACAATGTGCTGGTTGCCCACAGTTTGTGCTGTTGTATACACTCTTGCGCCTTGGTATGTGAATTCCATTTCTTGAGTTACATTCTCTTTGAGTTCTCGTACTCTTGTTTTTTTGGTCAATTTTTTGTGTTTATAGTAGCTCTATCAGTTGTGTCTCTTTGTTTTCGTAGTTCCACACTATTTTGATAAGGTACTAGTGAGCCACATGTTGCAAAACTCGTGTTTGAAGGATACACAATCTTTGGGTGCTTTGCCCTAAACCAAGGAAATTCTCTGCCATGTTGGATCATTCCCTTTAAAAAAGTAGATGCCCTATGCACCTTGGACCACTTAATATAGTTCCTATTTGAATAATCTATGTCAAACTATTGGACAAGAGACAAAGCTCTCATATTCTCTTGCGTTTCACTAAAGGTGTCAAGCGTTTATTGATTGGCCTCCTCTTTGTAAACTTTGGCCTTTTCCTTTGGAGTGAGATTGTCATATAAAAGTGTTTGCAAGAATTTAGGCTGACTTGCATTACCAATTGTTTGATCAGTATTTTCAGCCATGCATGTTAAATTTGCATTACTAGATATTGGTATCAAGATGCTTGGTAGATGGGGTTACACCTTAGCTTGAAAGCTTGCTTGCATGCCCATATTTTCATACACTACATTAGTTTGTATATTTGCAAACACATTTCTTTGCAAACCTATTGGATCACACTTGTAGGGCCTTAGTTAGTTTGAAGACAGGTTGCCATAGCTTGAAAGTTAACATAGAGCCTTCTTCAAAATAACTTGGATCAATAGATGGTGATTGAATTGCATGTTGTATGTTGAAAATTATGACCCCATTCATTGATTTCAGCCAACCAAAATAATAGTCTAATGAATTGGAATGTTTGCATTGGTGGAATCATTGGCTGTCTATTGTTCAATAACAAATTGAAGTCCAGTGGGTTGTCTCCTAACCACACTAGAATTTGGTATTGGTGTATCTTGTTGCCTCTTTGTTGGCTCAAAAGAATCCAACAAATCAGCAATTTTAGGATTCTTCATAAGCTAGGCAAAAAGTCTCCATTGCACTAGGACTAAGTAAACATGGTAATTGTGCTAAGCAGTTGTGCTTTGAATAAAGCATCATCATCCGCGTCAGTGCTCTTGAGCTCCCTAGACTTTGAAGCAATATTTGTGCGAGCAAGCAATGGAAGCGAAAGAATAACAATTGTTACATCAAGAAAAATGAACATTGAAAGAGAGAACACAAGAACTCACACAATAAATGGATGTATGATGGAATCCATAACACAATACCAGAGATGCATTGAACAAGCCACATAGATAAATGGCATGTATGGTAACTAGGCTCTAGTAGTACCTCTAGATTCTCTCTCTCTCTCCAATTGGATGTTGTTTGATATAACAAGAATTGATGAGTGGAGAATATATAGATTCTAGGGTGAGACACGAGAAAAATGAGCTAGCCCTAAGTGGCTTGCAAACTTTTCCACCAAGGTGCCCAAGACAAAGTCTAATAAAGAGCCTAACACCCATGAAATGTACACCACTCGCTTTCTCAAATCATGGGTAATCAATTTGATAAATATACAATGGGGTAACAACAAGCCTCTAGGAACCATTGCCATGTCCCATATCATAGCAATGATCAGCCATAAATCTGCTGTACCACCATAGTATTGTTAGAAGTGGAGCAACGGTGGAAGCATAAACATGTGCTGAAATAAACTGCTGAAACACAAGACAAAAAAGAGAAAAGAAAACGATACAGATGAGAACTCAGATGTATGCACGGGAAATGGAATCCATATATTTGAACACGAGACAGTCGCATACAACAGTGAGTCACTGGCTGCGTGGGCACTGGCACTGGCTCCTCTCTCCACAGAGTCTGCAGATGGTGAAGATGATGATAATGACTGAGGAGGAGTACTGAGTATAAATAGGCTGAAAAAGTGGGGAGCAATAATGCTGGTCGGACAGCATTAATGCTGGCCGATTGGTGCATAAAAATGCCCCAATGGCATAAAATGCCACACCAGAAAAATACCTAAAATACCTAATAAAAAAATGCCCAGCCTAGATCAAGCTCAGACTCACACATGAGCTGACAAATACTCTGCTAACACCCTCTCTTAGATCATGAGTGATCTGATACAATACAATAGTACAATGAAAAGGGATCAGAAACTATACAACATAGAACCACCAAGTAGAACCATGGATACCCAAGCAGTGGGTGATCAAGCCACCACCAAGGTGCCTTGGAGAGAACCTGATGTCGATGTCGATCGTACCAAACACCTGAAAATAGAGAAGATCATAGCATGTATCTGTGTCCATTACCAATGTCTCGCAGTAGCATACAAGACCATCCTGTCAAAAATGCCCCTGAACATAGGTGACCATGGATTCCCTGCCTTTGGCCCAGACCGCCAAAGTGTCCCCTCATGTGAGCTCCAGACGAAAGCCTCCCGCTCTCTGTCAGATAACCAACTCAGCATGAACCTGGATGTCAATCCCAGCTCCAGGATTTGATTCCGCCAGACTGAAGTCGATGCGTCAGGGACGTCCCTCTCTGAAACCTGTGCACTTGTATAAAAGTATAGATGAGGCGCAGCTGCCCCATCTGAACACCCGCTCACACTCCCTCTCTGGCACAAGAGAGTCGTGAGGGATGACCTCATCACCACCACTAGAAAGCAGCCGAGGAAGGGGCCACCAAGCCCTTCCCGCGATCTGAAGAAGAGGATCCCTTCCGCGCCTTGGACTTCACGTTGGTCGAAGGATCGGAGTTGGAGTCTGATGAAGGAGAGGACTCATCGGTAGAGTCAGCATCCCGCTTCGTCTTCTGCTCCTTCTTCCTGGAAGCCGCTAACTTCTTGCAGCCCTTTCGCAAATGTCCCTTCTTGCCACAGTGGTAACACTGGGCCTTCGACTTCTTCTTCCCATCACCCCTCTCTGAAGCTACATAAGCCTCACCTCCATAATGTGCCGGAAGCCGCCCCTGTAATCTCAAGGATGCCTCATGCTCAAGAAGCATCGAGGTCATATGTGTAAAACTGACAGGAGTCGATGATGTCTGCGTCCGCAAAGCATTGGCCACTCCAGCAAACTCTGGGGGGAGCTTGTAGAGGACCGTCCCGACGAGATGCGCCTCGGGAAGAGCAGATTGCATGTGCCGAAGCTGGTCCTGTACCTGCGTAACACGAAGAAGAAAAGACTGAATAGTATCTTTCGGCTCAAACTTCATCTGCTGGAGCTGGCCATAAAGTGTGACTGCCCGCATGGTGGAAGGTGCCTCGTACATCTGCTGCAACTTTTGCCATACTTCAGGAGAGGTCCTACAGGAGGTAACCGCCGGTAAGACCGCTTTAGAAATACACCGAAGCAACGCCGAGTAAGCACGAGCATCGTCCGAGTCCCATGTGAGCACCGCTTCCTCATGGTTGTCCTCATCAAAGTCTTCAGGAAGAGGAAAAGGACGGAGAGGTCAAGCAATAGCTCCACAGACGATGTACCATAACCGCTTCTGCACAAACCAATCTTTCATGACAGCACTCCATGTGAGATAATCAGGTCCATGTAACTTATCATTAGTGGAAGTGCACGGAGGAGCCATATGGAGAGGATAAGAAGAGAAGTAGAGAAGAGATGGAATTTAGAGAGGAAACACAGCCAAAACACAAGCACAGACTGCAGAAAATGAGAGTTCACATGCAAGATAACCCAAAAGCTGATCAATAGAAGACAAAATCTGCCGCAGGAAGTCAAAAAATCAGTCAAAAACTGCCAAAAACAGCAAAAACGGCCTGAAGTAACAGTCACCCAGCCACGAGAGACGCTGAATCAGCAAAATGCAGGCTGTAAACTGGAGAAAAGCAGGTAGAAAATTGTCGCCAGCAACTGCAGATGAAAAACGCAGGCAATAGAGGGTGCGTAGGCAGCAAGCGATGGCAAAACTGCAAAAAACGCAGGCTGAAAACAGCCCCAAAACAGGTCGCCTGGCTGCTACAGCAGTCGCCTGATCAGCAGGGGTACAAAACAATCCTAAAATCAGCAATAAAACACAGCAGAAACACACAGCCTGAAAACTGATACCATGTTAGAAGTGGAGCAGCGGTGGAAGCATAAACATGTGTTGAAATAAACTGCTGAAACACAAGACAAAAAAGAGAAAAGAAAACGATACAGATGAGAACTCAGATGTATGCACGGGAAATGGAATCCATATATTTGAACACGAGACAGTCGCATACAACAGTGAGTCACTGGCTGCGTGGGCACTGGCACTGGCTCCTCTCTCCACAGAGTCTGCAGATGGTGAAGATGATGATAATGATTGAGGAGGAGTACTGAGTATAAATAGGCTGAAAAAGTGGGGAGCAATAATGCTGGTCGGACAGCATTAAGGCTGGCCGACTGGTGCATAAATATGCTCCACTGGCATAAAATGCCACACCAGAAAAAACCTAAAATACCTAATAAAAATGCCCAGCCCAGATCAAGCTCAGACTCACACATGAGCTGACAAATACTCCGCTAACAAGTATGTTCAATAGTGACAAGTGATGCTTGAAGAATATGTTTTGAAGTAACTGAATGCACCATCAAGAATACTCCAAGACTCCAACTTTGATTGCGATTCTCAATCTAGTAGACATCTAAAGAAGAAGCACTAAGTTGATGTCGATCATACTCAAACCTTGATCATAGAAAGCGGAAATAGCTAAATCTCTTTGTCTGTCTCACTAATGCCTTGTAGAAGCACATCATGACTATGGATTCCTCACCTTTAGCTAGATTGCCACAATGTTCCCCTATGTGGGACTAAACAAGAAGTAAAACACTACTCGTTATCCAAACCTCCCATCATGGACTTGAAAGCTAAACCATCTCTAGGGTTTGGATTGCTAGGCTATGTTGATGCATCCATTCCATTATATGAATGTATAGCTAGTATTAACATCTTGAACTATCACACTCTCATAATCATCTCTCCTTGGTTTAGGGGATACATGAGGAGTGTCATTTCACTACTATAGGATAGTCATATCCTTGCTTTGTGCCAAGGCATCAGTTGGAGGAGAATGGATGTTGTAAAGGAGATGAGGGAATCCTTGATTCCACATAGGCAAACCTATCAAGACAATGGTCCAACCATGCCATAGGAGAAGTTGGCTTTCCTCCTTGACACAAAACCACCATATTCGAGTTGATCCAAGGGTTAAGTGTTGGTGGAACGGCCATTTGAGTGTAGCTAAACAAAACAGGCCATGCCATCTAAGAACATGGTGACGCTCTTTATGCTCTTTCCATCAATCACTATTGGCAACAAGATCACCACCGAAGAAGCATTCATATCGATAGCATATAGATGGAGGTGTCAAAGCAATTGGAAAGTTACCTCCAAGAGAACTTGATGGAGCATGTTGGAAACTTCCAACCTCCTAAGACAATCCTAGGAGCACCAAAGATGCAGAGTGAATCCATGAGGTGTGGAACATGGTTGAAGCAGAATGTGAAGAACCTGTAGTTGTGAACCAATGACCAAGCATCCTCTAGGCTCAAAAAGAGAGCCTTAGAAGATCAAGGTTAAACCATGGTGAAGAAATTTCAAGACACTCAAACTGAAAAGTCATTAAAAAAGATTAGTAAATTGCAAAGTGATGAGGGAAAATGAAGAGAGATATACTTGGGGAACTTTGGTCAATCAGTGCAATCAATCAAGAGTTCCACAATTCACAATAAAGTTCACACAAATACATACACATAAGTGAAAAACATAGATGTACCATAAATCAAGAGAGTGTAGTGAGTAATCATGACAACCAACACAATAGACCGTCTCTATAGTTGAAAACACAAAGTGCAAAACAAAAATGCAAAACACAAAAGTGTGCATATAATTAGATCAGCAATAATACAAAATTTACCATATGCAAGAGTAGCCCAACCACCAAACGCAAGATCAATAAGTGCCACAAGGGGTAGTCAACAACTGAAGAAGCCTTGGTCAAGTCACGAACAACTTGAACTGAGCGAGAACAATTGAAATCACAAGTTAACTGATAGAATGAGGTTGGAAATCCAACATCAAACTGAGGTTGCCCAATAGGAAATTAGGTTGCCTACACCAAGCAACTTGTTGAGAGAGGAAAAAGCAAACAATAGCAATTAGGTTGCCCAACTTGTGAATAGGTTGCCGAGTGGCAAACAAGCTTGAGAGTAGCAAAATGCAATTGTTGCAAACCTGAAAAGAGTGAATAACAGTGCACAAAACATCAAAACCAGCAACATTGGTTGTTTGATGCCATGTGAGAATGAGCAATAGAAGCAGAGGGATCACAAGTGCTGAATATTGAGAAGAATCAATGGTCAAAGAGAGAACACAAGAACTCAAACAATGAATGAATTTGCAATGGAGTCCATAACACAACACAAAAGATGTACCATACAAACCACATAGGTGAATGGCATGTGTGGTGACCAGCAGTACCTCCAAACTCTCTCTAGATGAATGTGATCCAATGTAACAAGAATGGAGGAGGGGAGTGCATATAGACTCTAGGGTGAGACCCGAGACAAATGAGCTAGCCCTAAATGGGTTGCCTAATTGCCCATAAACGCGCCCAATACAAAGCTCTAGTAAAGAGCCTACGCTTATGAAATGTACACCATCAAGATCCATTTGATCCTTGTGTATCGGAGGATCAAACTTCAATACATCCTGTACATTGAGGGCACAATAAAAAGAATCTTGTCCAAGAGATCTCATTGCTTCAAAGAATCCTTGCTACCTTTCAAGCGACCCATTCTCTTTGAATGCTTTTTATATTAGGCTGAATTTAAGACTTATGTCCTTGCACCTTGAGCAACATAGGTTCACCCTTTTGCTGAAGTTGGTGATGTTTAAGCAATAAAACCATGAATCGGCATTTGGTGAATCAAAGGGCAATGAACTTTAACTTTGCAAGCACTTGCTTTCAAAAATAGAAATTCAGCAATAGAAAAAACAAATCAAATAGTGGAGCTAGAGTGCTCATGTACTTGGACTCGAAGGAAGGTTGGCCCCAAAGCCAAGTGCTCCTTGTGGTATTTGTTTATCTTTATTGAAGAATCAATACAATTGTTTATGGATCCATTGTGGTTTTGCACATATATTTGGTTGCTCTCATGGGCCAAGGCCAAATGTGAACTGGCATTTAGTGATGTGTAGGCAATAAAACCATGAACCAACATTTGGTGAATCAAAGGGCAATGAACTTCAACTTTACAAGTATTTATTTTCAAATATATAATTCGGCATAAAAAGAACAAATCAAATAGCGGAGCTAGAGTGTGCTTTGTTGGTCCCATAGCTAGGTGCCCCTTGTGGTGTTTCTTTATCATAATTGAAGAATCATTACAATTATTCATGGATCTACTATGCTTTTGCACCTATGTTTGGCTGCTCTCATTGGCCAAGGTCAAAAGTACCAAATAAGAACCAAAATGGCTGAAATTCCAAGGAGATAAAGAAGACCAACTTGCTCAAACTAGATCTTCCCAAATAAAATTGACAAGATCTTGAAGTAGTGTCCTAAGAGCTCCCTAGTAGTTGAAGATTTTGTTGAGGTAGGGTCTACTAGCGGAGGTATAAATGATCACCACCTTGGTTTCTCGTAGATTCACAATGAGGCCTATATTTGTACAAAAAGTATGTGGGGCTTTCATGATGATTTTTTAGTCCCAATATGTAAGTGTCATCAACATACAACTAGATTGGGATCAAGACTTTTGCTAGTTTTTTTGGTGGATCCCAAATTCTATGTTTGAAATTAGCAAACTTGTCAATGTAGTCCAAAGAGTGCGTGAGAGGGACAGCCTGTGTTGAATACTATGGTGACATGCCTTGTTGGTTGTTGACTTACAAAGTGTAAGGATCTTGTGTTCTCTCTCCAATGGTGGTCATGTATCTTGGAGTTGGTGTAGTAGCTTGGCTCATGGTGTTTTGTTAAATGGCTTACAAAAATTCACAATGCATCAATGCATCCTCTATTTCTTTGCTTGAAACCCTCAATATATGAGAGAGAGAGAGAGAGAGAGAGAGAGAGAGAGAGAGAGAGAGAGAGAGAGAGAGATCAAAACTATAGATTGTACTTACGTGGCCGAGCACCTCCAAAATGCTATCATTTGATCAGTAATGCTGTTACCAGCCCTTGGAAGGTGTCTCCTTGCTGTCCCCTACTTGTTGAGGCCCCTAGATGGCCGTCTTCTGCAGCAAATTGTTGTTCTGCAATTAGAAAGTGGATCAGTAGCTCCCTCTCTCTCTCTCCAAGGTTGTAAACTAATTGAATGGCTAAGACCCAGTACCCAAAACGTTTTCTCGGTTTGCATGGGCATTTTTGCCAAGTGGCAGCCTTCTAAACCCATTTTCAGCATTACCTAGCCATTTAATTAAATTTCAGAATTCAATAATCTTGAAAATTAATTTCAACCCTTCTGACCTTGCCCAAAATTAAATGTGCCCATCCATAATTAAATTGCCTAGGCTATTTGCAACTTGGAGTGGTCTCTAACCTTCGTTGACCCTTAGATTGGCATAAATTAATTAATTAATGCTAGTCCCTACTAGTGTCACCACACTGACACTTATTGGCCAAAGAACTGTGCTAGGGTCAAAATGACATCAGCTGACCCCCAAAGCCCAACTGACATAACTTATCACAACTTTTGCCTTTGACACCCATTGCATCCTTGGGGTCTTTTGCTTGTTACCATGAAATAACTCCCATGTGCATCACATGTGCTAAAAAGCCTTGCACATTCGATTAATAACTTAATTAAATGTTATTAGTAAGATCAAAGTAGCTCAAAATTTCATGTCCTCGTGATAGTCCCAATAAGATGTGCCATTGGAAGAGCAGATTGCATATGTCGAAGTGTGACACGGAGCAAAAATGATTGAATATTGTCCTTAAGCTCAAACTTCATTTGTTGGAGCTGTGCATAAAGTGTAATTGCACCCATGGTGAAAGGTGCCTCGTACAACATTTAAAGCTTCGACCATACTTTTGGAGATGTCCTGCAGGAGGTAACTGTTGGTAGAACTTCTTTAGAAATACATTGAAGAAGAGCAAAGTAGGCACCCGTATCATCCGTATCCCATGTAAGCACAACTTTCTCAATACATTGAAGAAGAGCAGAGTAGGCACCTGTATCATTCGTATCCCATGTAAGCACAACTTCCTCATGATTGTCCTCATCAAAATCGTTTGAAAGGGAAAAGGACGTTGAGAATGCGGAATAGCTCCACAAACAATGTACCATAATTGCTTCTGCACAAACCGGACTTTCATAACAGCACTCCAAATTAGATAGTCAAGCCATGTAACTTATCACTAGTAGAAGTGCATAGAGGAGCCATCTGAAGAGGATATGAAGAGAAGATAGAGGATAGAAGGTTTACAAATAGAGAATACAACCAATCCAACATCAAAGATTGCACAAAAGGAGAGTTCACATTCAGTGTAAAAAAATTATGAGTAAAAAAAAAGGACGATTGCTATAAAAGGATGAAAACTTAACCAAAGGCTGTGAGAAATAGCAAAAATGGCTTGTAGAAACAGTTGCCCAACATAGTAACATGGAATGGGTTTTGGGGACAAGAATGGGAACCGGGAGGGAGGCAGGAATTGCCATCTCCTATTTCCATGAGAGGGGCTCTAACACGAGGATGAGATTGGGATAGTATGGGGATGTGATGGGACTGGCATGGGAAGCTAGAAAATGGCCATCCCCTGTTACTATGTGGCTTGGCCACAATTAAGGTTAGAAAAGAAAAACCACAAGTCAATGGAGTAATAAATGCAGCAAATTGACGATGATTAGAGGAATTTTCGCATGCTGAAAATGCAGGCTTCTTGGCACAAAATGCAAGCAAGAGTGAGCAGCAAACAGGTTGAATAGGAGGCAGCAGCAGGTCGCCTTATTAGAAGAGGTGTGACAAACTTGAAATCAGCAGAAAAACATTAGTAGGAGCGTAGATCCTGTAGTTTGATACCACGTCAGAAGTGGATGTAGAAATGGAAGCGTACATGTATGCTGAACACAAGACAGAGAGAATAGAAGAACGTTGTGAAAGAAGAGAACTAAGAAGAATGCTTGGGAGACGGAATCCATATACCAAGACATGAGACAGTCGCATACAATAGTAAGTCACTAGCTGCGCGGGCATTGGCATTGGCTCCTCTCTCCAAGAGGACCTACAGGTTATGAATGCCATGACTAAGGAGGAGCATAATGTACATGCAATAAATATGCCATAAACAATAGCTGGTCAGCCATCATTAAATATTGGCCGGCTGGCATAAATGCCTAAAATGCCACAAATAAAGCACAATGAAAAAAGCTTGAAATATCTAACACATGCCCAACCTAATTTGGCATGCAGAGACTCACACATGACTAACATATCTGCTAATAAAGATTGCACTCCATAAAGCTCCATAGAGGATAATTGGTGCCATCTAACTTGTCCTCTTGTGTGAGGACTCCCAAATGTTGCTTTGATGGGTTTTGTGAAACAACATTGTTGCAATTTATACACAAACTGAGTAGCCAAACAGTTCCATGTTGAAGTGCGAAGTGTACTCAATTGAGTACCAAAATCCCGACACAGGATACTAAAGCAAGTGCAAAATTGTCAAAATTCTCTCTTCTTGAAAAACGCTCCCAAATTGCATAAACAACCCAAATTGCAATTTACAGTAATTCAGTGCCATACAATTGCATATGCCTCAATATGTGTGCCTAACATTAAATGCAACAACTTAATGCTGAAAGTTCTCGATTTTTCATTGCAATTTTAGATTTACAGAAATTTCTTTGCCCAATGTCACATAAACAGCAATATAATGCTGTTGTAGCACCCGTCCAATGCTTGGGGATGTGTGCCATGCAAAAGCCCCAAGATCTTGGTAAAGAAATTCTAAGAAATTTTAGAGATTTATACTATAGCTTGAAAATCAGATGGAGTATCACCTCCGGATGTGTGTCCACAGTAAGTAGCAACTTTAGGGCACCTCAGGATGTGTGTTGGATGTGAGAATAAAAAAACCCCAAATTTCTTGCACCAATGTCAAAGAGGTTGTGCAATCTTGGCAATTTTGGTGGAGATTCACACAGGGAGCTTGAATAAAGAAAAAGCCCCAAATTTTCTAGAAGAAATTTCAAGAACTTTTAGAAATTGGGAAATTCGATCAAAAATCCCAAACTTGGCATGGAGTGTGAGAAATTGAAAATTTAAGTGAAATTGGGGATGAAACAAGCAAGATGGATGAGACATTGCTAAGATTTTTGAAAACCCCCTAATTTAGAAAAGTAGGTTTCTATATGTTTTTCTTCAGATTTGTAAAAAATGATAGATAGGGTTGAGAAATGGCGAGCAAGGCTGAGAAAATGGTGGATAGGGTTGAGAACATCGCGAGCAAGACTTAAGAGAGGCCATGTGTGTAGGGTTGCGTGCAAGTCAGTGTATGGGATTGCGTGCAGACTGAAAGCAATAGCAACACCTCCTTCAAAACAACTACTTCACTTCCAAATCAATAGCTTTTCCCTCCAAAACAATAGCTCCTCTTCCTTTATCGGTTGAGTGGACTTTGTGTGGGTGGCACCAACTTAGCAGTGGAGAGATGTAATCCACATGTCCAGCACCGATGCCAACTGTTGAGAGAGAGAGAGAGAGAGAGAGTTATATTAACGTCTACAAAAGGCCAAGTTGGCCTATGAGACCAAAAGGTTACATACAAAGTGTCTGGGAAGTTTTCCAAGTCCAAGTAAAGCTACTATCTAGTGTTATGGTGAACTAGGTGAGTAGGTACAAAATGGTATATAGACTCGATACAATCTAGATGCACTTCAAGTGCAGTGTGGAACTGCTCATGGAGCGTGGTCATCTTGAGCTGTCTTGCATGGGCCTATCTGGCATGGGGGAGAGAGAGAGAGAGAGAGAGAGAGAGAGAGAGAGAGAGAGAGAGATTAATGTCTACTAAAGACTAGATTAGTCTATGAGACACATCCATGTACAAGAGAACATCCTCATTGTATCAAGAAAGTGTAACGTGGAAAATCCCATCTAATGTGCAATGAATGCGTGCCTTATCTGGGCGAGCCATTAGTGTATACAGCTTTGTCCCTTTGGGCATGTGAGACTACATGTATGTGAGGTACAACAATGCCATGCAGATCTAACTCCATCTACTCAGGATGGGGGGTGCAAGATGTGTGTTTGTGTTTTTGGGGGGTGGGGGGATGGGGGCCAGGGGGAAGCTCTTGAGTATCTCTTGGGTACAAGAGCCTATGCAATGGGCCAAGTACATCTCGTGTGTCGAATTTAAATGATATCTCTTTGGCGTGAGTAGGGACATCTCCAGCTAAAGGTGTCAAGTCTCGGTGTGATTGTGATCTCCAATGCCCTCTATAGGGATAGCCCTCTTTGCCTCATGGTCCTTGTGTGTGTATGTTCTTGAGCTAGTGCTGCCCCTTGATAAAACTTTGCCTGGGCTGCCTGCCGTACTTTGTCCCGTGTACGTGACACTTTTGGAGAGAGAGAGAGAGAGAGAGAGAGAGAGAGAGAGAGAGAGATTCTCCGAGGTCCACACATTTGGACAGCTCTCTGGCACATTTGTCACGACTCACGCCCGTATTGCCTTCATTGTTAATTCGGCCTTGAGTATTCATGGTCATGTGGCCTGTGTTCAAGGATTATTGTTATGGCAGATCTCTTCTATGGTTTTAGTGGATCTGGTTCTCCTTTGATGTGGCTGCTCCTTGGCTGGATATTGTTTGCTCTATTCCTATTGTGCCCTGAGCATGATGTTTGTGTGCTAGGTTTTTTGTAACCTTTTGGTTTGACTTGAGAATTGTTAGGATTTTTATGGCTGGCCAGAAGGCCTGATGTAAATACTTATTTAATTTAAGCTTCTTCATTTAAAAAAAGGAAGAGAGGTTAACATCTACTAAAGACCAAATAGGCCTATGAGACATCCATGTACATGAGAATATCCTTATGGTATCAGGGAAGTGCAAAGTGAAAAATCCTATCTAATGTGCAATGAGTGTGTGCCTCATTCTCTAGGTGAGCCATTAGTGTATACAAGTATATCCATTTGGGGATGTGAGACTATATGTGTGAGAGGTACAACAATGCCATGCAGGCCTAACTTGATCCAGTGATGGGGTGACATAAGATGTGATTTGGTGGGGGGGGGCGCTCTTGGAACAGGCTCCTGAGTATCTCTTGGGTATAAGAGCTAGCATGACAGGCCAAGTACATCTCATACTGCTGTTGAATCTGGGTGACCTCTCTTTGGTGTGAGTAGGGCCGTCATGCAACTCTGATCACCTGTGCCCTTTGTAGGGAGACCCCTCTCGGTCCCACAGTCCCTGTGTCTGTATGTCCCTGAACCAGTGCTGCCCCCTGGTAAAACTCCACCAGGGCTGTCTGTTGTACTGTCTTGTATACCTACCAGTAGTAGGGATGCTCTGACTCAGGATCTCCAGTATATGGCAGCAGAAACATCTCTGATCTGGTGTAGTCATCATTGACTGTATGGTCTGCTGCCCCTGGAACAATGTGTGATATCTTGTTTGCAGAAATTAAACTGAAGCAAATTGTCTTCAGCTAATTGAAATACGATTCTTTATAAAGCTTGATATAAGAGTTTTCTGTTAAAGTTCCAACATAAGAGGTAAACCTAGGTTATGATAGCATCATTTCTTTTCACAGGCTTAAAGCTGACCCATTATTGCACTATTGTTTTGTAGGTTGTGGCAATCACAGTCTTTTTCCTCCTAGCAACGGCCTTCTATGTTTTCCTTGCTCCTTTTCTTGGAAACACAGATTTGGAACATTCTGCTGTTGCAATCTATTCTGCAGTAGTAAGTCTTATCTTCCCATTCTGTAAAGAATTGTAATTAACGTAGATCTTATCTTGAATGCTAAGAAAGCTACCTTACTGTGCAGGCATTTGCAGTTTTTCTTCTCTATGTCAGGTGCACAGCTATTGATCCAGCAGATCCTGGAATCTTTCAGACGAGCTGGAAGTTTGTGCCAAAGGAGGGGAAGGGACCCCTATCTGAGTCGTCTTCAGCTCTTACCTCAGCTCAGGGCATGGCTGGACAGTTTCCCAGATTTGCAAATTCAGGAGGGAATCCTGCAGTGACACATTTTGATGATCAGGCGAGTAAAGTGCCCAACCCCAACGAATTCAGGAAAAGGGGAGTTTTATGGATCTGCTCTCCAATCCTCGTATGCATGTTGGGGTGGCTTGTGAAGGATGATAACTGTAGGAAAGATGTTGCTCAGCACCAAGCCGCCACTGATGAAGATGTTTTGTTCTGCACATTATGCAATGCAGAGGTAAGACATTACTTTGGGTTGCTGCTAAGGGATGACTTGTGTGGCTTCATTAATTTGCAAACTAAATACAGCACTTTATAAAGCAAATCTTAATTAAGCAGCTTCTGTGCTATGCAGGTGCGCAAATTCAGCAAACATTGTCGAAGCTGTGACAAATGTGTTGATGGATTTGATCATCATTGTCGGGTATGAAATTGCAAATACCAAGCTCTGTAATACCCACCTTTGTTCAAATTATGCATAAAGCCTTCTCAAAATTGACTTTTCTGAATGATGCAGTGGTTGAACAACTGTGTTGGGAGGAAAAACTATGTCACATTTGTTGCACTTATGGCTACTTGTCTCGTGATGGTAAGAGACATCTTCGGTCTTGTGCTTGGTCAAAAGTTTTGAATTACTGTTTAACTATGCCTCTGAAGAAGTTTTGTTATTTGTATTTGCTGGTAAAGTGCAATGTGAGAGAGATTGGTGGCAGTTGTGACTGATCTCTATGTTTGCTCAAAAACCATGCATATTAGATATAAAGCAATTTTAGTAGCTAAAGAAAACAAGCAGGTCTTTTATGTGTGCAAGACCCCCTGCATTAGTTGAAATAGGGCTTGCTGGATGGAGGAATACCTGCTTAGGTTTGGTTGGTTACTGGAGGCTTAGATTTGGCTGGGTACTAGAGGCTTACAGGGACTCTTGATAAGGAGCAAGTTAGCATCATTGATGAAAAGTAATCCTTGTCAAATGCAAGATTTGTCTTGGTCTCAGCTCTTTTCAATGACGATGATGCTATCAGTTTGTAGCTTATTGTGTCTTTATTTTTTGTACATTCATATTTAATTTTTTGAGGTTTCATTGATTGGAAGTCAATTTTTGGTTTTTAATATGGCATTCTAGACCCATTACCCTCAGTCATGGATGTTATATTGGCTTCTGTTGCCTTTGTTTCGAGCCTTCACTTTCACTTTGACTTATTGGATTTTTCCCTTCCACTCCTTAAGTAACCATTCATTGTACCTTGCTTTTTCATTTATTTCATGATCGTTTCATTCCATACCATGCATTTATCAATCATGTTGCTTGTACATTTTTGTGCACTCTGTTAGCCTTGTTGTTTTTGACATAGTATCAAAGCCAAATTTTTTGATACATGAAGTATTGTAAGTATTACGGTTTTCAAGTGTACCCAAGCTCTAATATTTGATGTCTCAGCCGGCTTTGCAAAAACAATCCCCATGAAAGCCCTTACCTTCTTATTCAATTTCTCCATTGATTAAGACCCTTAGGGTACGGTATCATCCTCCATTATCTACAAGAATTTCAGCATCATTGTCCTTAGATCCTTGGAAGGCACACCTAATCAGGGCAACTGCTTGGAACTCTTGTTCATAGCTAGACCCAATGTTAGGTTTGTATACTAATTATGATTTATGCAGTTCAAAAACACTTATTCATTACTCCCTTCGCCCTATAGACACCAATAGTTAGTTACCATGGAGACCTAGACCCATATCAATATGTAAGCTTGAGAAGATCTAGAAGTCAAAGATCCCGTACATGTATATCTTGAACTCTTATGTTTTACTTCTACGTGTATATCCTCCTGGTTACGAACCTTCACGGGACTTCAAGTCATAACCTATCATCAGGCACAAAAAGGCACAACGGAATGGCACACAAGATATATCAATAAGGAATCCTTGTATTCATGTTATCGAAAGATACAACATTGAGGCACATCTCAGGACTACACCCTCGTGACACCGCATATGTGAGGGTTCACCACTGAGTACAGGGAATCACACGTAAAGTGGAAACTAAGTAGAGTTCAGAGTCACTACTACTCCCTATATAGGTGTTTTTGGCTCCAATGCCACGGTTTAGCTACAAAGCCCATAACCTTACACTCACTCCTGCTTAATAGATTACTGTCCTCAGCAATCTAAGGGTGGTTTCTTAACTCATTTCGAGGTCTTAACACAGCTTATGCTATCAAGTTGGTCAGTGTTTGCCGGTCTAGGACTTGACTCATTAGCGGGGTCTTAACACATGCTTTTCTATCAAGTTGGTCAGTGTCTATCGCACTACTACCTGGGGGTCTTAACACAGCTTATTCTATCAAGTTGGCCATGGTCTACCAATCTAGACTTAGTTCTTTTTATTCTTTTGCATTTCAGTCCACCCTCGACTCAATTACATTTGAGGAGTGGGGGCTTCATAGTCCTAACTTGATGTGGCTTGGTGCTTATGGTGTTGTATGCCAAGCTTTGTAGGCATGATCCCAAGTTGTTGTATTGTTGGGGCAAGGCGTGGTGGTGTAGTTGTAGCGATGTTGTGCCACGCCTTAAGGGAGATAGTCCATTGCATTGCTCCTTGCGCCATTCCTCCCTTTCTTCGTGCCATAGCCTTGGGCCTTGGGGACTTGGGTCTCTTGGTTTGTTTGCCAAGACGCTTTGCCCCCATCGCCAAGTCAAGAACTTGGGCTGTTTCCCTTGGCCTCCTTGCCGGATCTTTCTTGCTTGCCGTGAATGTAGACAAACCGGTTGGTTCAAAGTGTCTTCTCGTCATAGAAACATGGAACGGGGAACGGGGACGGGGACGGGGACGGGAACGCCAAACCTAGGGAACGGGGACGTGGGAACGGGAACGACATTTCAAAAATCAAAATTCATGAAGTAAGTAGGAACGGGAACGCCAAACCTAGAGAAGGAAGAGAAGAAAGAGAAAGAAGAGAAAGAAGAAGAAGGAAGAGAAGGAAGAGGTTGGAGGTGGGAGGAGAAAGAAGAAGAAGGAAGAGAGGGAAGAGAAGGAAGAGAAGAAAGAAGAAGAAGGAAGAGAATGAAGGTGGCTGGGGGCAAGATGCAGGCGGAAGCAATATGCAGGCGGGAGCAGGACGCGACCGGGCGGAGGTAAGTTTTGCCACGTGGCGTTCCCTGTCCCATTTCAGACAGGGAACGTTCCCTGCTGCGTTCCTGTCTGAAACGGGACAGGGAACGCTCCATCATTTGGAAACGCGGTCCATGACGGATACATTCCGGGGACGGCGATTCCGCGTGCCGGGGGGCCGTTCCGGCCGTTTCCTGTCACTATGCTTCTTGTACTACAAAAGGTGCGGTCTTGGTGCATGGCACCTCTTTGGCTCTTCTTAGCCTCATTTGGAGTTGAAGTTCTTGAAGGGGAGTGGAATAAGTCATCACACTTAGACCGGATTTTGGTTTGCGGAAGTAGAGATATCTTTGAAGTTCTTGGGGTGACACCCATATGTGGGGTGCTTGATGTGTCATGGATCTATAGGATCTAGATGACAACTCCTTGCACTGCTTGCGGCCTGAATGTTGAGATTGCAATCTTTACTAGCATTGAGTATGGTCCCAACGAGTTCCATAGTCCAAAGACATTCACCTTAAGAGTGACTAGGAGAGTTTTCCAAGACTCAATTAGCAAGGTTCCCTTCCATGACACTAAGTTACCTTGATTAAACCATATTGCGCGAGCACTCCCTCAATCTCTCCCTTCTTTGAGGCTTTGTTCTCAGACTCATTTTGTCCAAGCTCATAAGGGTTTGCCTGTTCGGGCTCAAAGGTGTAGCCAATGACTCCATTGCTGAAGCGCACTTGGTTCCTACTTTGATTTGAGTTGATTGGGATGGGATGTGGCCTTTGAGCAAAACCTTAGTTTGCTTTGTCTTTAGCTGCGAGTTTAGCTTGGGGGTTTTTGGAGGCATCTTCATTTTCATCTCTCATCTTGACTCTAGTGGCTTGCCTCCGTTTTTTGGCCTTAGGCGCCTTCTTTTTCGTCTTTCTTTTTCGTCTCATTCTCCTTCTCCTCATTCTCTATCTTTCCTTCTTCTTTTCGGCCTACTTTAGCTAGGTTTATCTTTTCTTGCTCTCCTTGTTCTAGCCCATCTTCTTCCTTTGGCTTCCTAGCTCTCCATACTTGTTTTTCTAGTGTGGCTGCTTTGTCTCTTTCTACTTGCTCAATCATTTTCCTAACTTTCTTCTTCTTGTTTTCTTCTACTCGATTCCTCATATCTTGCTCGAGCTTTTCTTTCTCTTCTAGCTTCTTTCTAGCTAACTCTACTTGCTCTTCTATCTCTTTCCTTCTCTTTTCTTGTTTCATCTTTTCCTCGATCTTCTCTATGGCTCCATATAATAAGTCTTTTTCTTCTTCTATCCTATCATCTTTTTCTATCTCATCCCATATTTACATGATTCTATAAGCTTGTTTTGGACGAACGAGCTCCTACCAATGCATCGTTGTTCCATTGCCCTCAACATCTCCAGTGCGCCGCTAGCTCCCCGCTGACCCGTGGTGTGTGTTGCCAGCTCCCCGTCTTCTGTGTCACCTATCCCCCCTCGTCTTTCCCTAGCGTGACCCCCTCGTCTCCCCCCAGTACGACTCCTCCTCCCCTGTTAGTCCCTGCCTGACACCACGTCTTCTGTCCCTTTCTCCCCCTGCACGCCTCATCTCCCTTGCTGCAACACGCCACTGCTGCTGCAACACGCCACTGCTGCCCCCTCTTGGAACCTCACCCCCCCCCCCCCCCCCCCCCCCCCCCCCCCCCCCCCCGGCCAAACCCGCGATGTGTCCTCCTGCTTGAGGATCTGGTTCCCTGCCCCTCCGCACTTCCCTCTTCCCCTCCCCCCCGTCTTTTCCCGTACTGTCTTTCACCTGTTTGTTTTGTGCAACTATGATAGCTCACACCTTTCACCTAACGCCGCAACATGACACTCCAAACCTGGTGCATAGGTATCAAGGTCATCTCTGCTTGGCACAAACTCAATGACATCATCAGTGATGAAGCTTCATCATTGATAGTGGTGTATCTGCCATGCTGGTGCAGTGCAAAATGTCTATCTAGAACTATATGGAAAGTTGAAGATCGTCGAATGGGAAGTTTGAGGTCACCTTAGCTTTCACATGCCAGTAAAGTCAATTTGACTGATTTCAATGGGTTTGAAAAATTGCATGTGTCATGGACTTGCTACATTGCTCTAATAACTGGCTAGCTGTGCAACAGACTGGTTAGCTGCATAGCATGGTCTTGCTGTCCATGCTCTATATGTTTCTTCTGTCACGTTCATAGTATAAATATGTTGTTACAACTTGAGTTAGAAGAGACAACTTCCATGATTGGTGGCTGTTTTCAACCAATAGTTTCAATGCTTGGGTTTTGTTTCTAACCAGTTTGAACAATTTTTTTAATTGAAAGTTCTTTTATTGCCTGGTGCTTCATAATTGCAGCTTATACTAGATTGGGGAACTGGATTGGCAGTACTAGTCCGATGCTTTGTTGACAAGAGGGGCATTGAAAAACAGATTGTAGCGAAGCTTGGAAATGGTTTCTCAAGAGCACCTTTTGCTGTTGTGGTGGTAAGTCAGTTGGATGGGTAATGTGCTGTCAAGATTCTTTTTAATTATGGACATAAAGATATGGGTGTGCCAACTGTAGGTGCTGGTTACCCTGGTTCCTTTATTGGCATCCATACCTCTTGGAGAGCTGTTTTTTTTCCACATCATACTGATTAGAAAGGTTCGTTGCTAATCATGTAGTTAATGTGCTTCTGCAACCCAGTCAAAGAGTGCACAATGGATTCATTAAGGCTGCTACAATGGGTCTTAATTTTTAGGGAATTACAACTTATGAGTATGTGGTAGCAATGCGGGCACAAACTGAACCACAAGGAGTGCCAGAAGCAGAGCAGCAGAGCATGCCATCATCTCCAACAAGCTCAACAGCAACAGGACTCAGTGGCTCAAGTTCCCTTGGTCTCCAGTACAGAGGAGCCTGGTGCACTCCTCCAAGGGTTTTCGTTGAGCATCAAGTAAATGCAATGCTTTTTGCTGCTTGTTTTGTTCCTACTTGCTGAAGCTATTTAGGCACTGATTTCTTTTATTCCATCTTTGTAATAGGAGGACGAGGTTGTGCCACACTTGGGTCCAGGCAGGGTTCCATCTACTGTAGATCCAGATTCTGCAAATTTTGCTAGTAGAGCAGAAATGAGATCACAAAAACGTGCAGTTAGAATCAGTGCTTGGAAATTGGCAAAGCTGAACCCTAATGAGGCAGTTCGTGCAGCTACAAAGGCTCGAGCAAGCTCATCTGTGCTGCGTCCAGTAGGAGCGCGTGATGTGGCAACATCTGAGATTGGCTACACATCGAGTAGCAATGCAAGTGTACGAAGCAATGTGAGTGGAGATTATGGTTTCATGGGAAGCAGAAAAGGAATCAGGCAAGATATTGGCTCACCTAGAACAGCCTATCCTCCCAGCCGTGCAACCAGTGGGGAGTTCGGAGGTGTCAGTCGGAGCAGTTTAAGCAGTCCAGGTCACACAACTGCTAATAGCTCTGCTGCACTTAGCCCTTTACCTTTAGAGAGGTATGGAAACACAGCAATGCTATCAAGATTCAGAGGTTCTTCTCAAAATGTACAAGGACAAATGTCCTCTGTTCCTGCTGATAATGCTAGACAAGGTCTGCCTATTTATCATGGCACTGGAATGCTGCCCTCATCCATTGAGTATCCGTCATGGTCAGAAACCACACCAGTCAGTGTTGCTTCAAGTGCTGGTGAGAGTATGGATGGCAGACGGATTGACACGGGTGTGGTTGATACAGATCCGAGGTATCAATTCAGTGCAAGTGCAAGAGAAAACCAAAGCACTGTTTACTGGGACCGTGCAGCCGGCAGATTCATATCAGTACCTGATAGGGATCACTTAATAAGAATTTCAAACCTCCCATCATCACAACATCTACAGGGATCATCCAGTATGGCTCTACAGACTCCTCCATCAACTGAGGAGGTCACTCGACAAGGTTCCCCTTCTGAGAATGTTTCCACAGGTCAAGGTGGCTTGTCCAGTGAACCCAGGTCATTTACTTCACCTGACAATCTTCTGTATACGGGGACTTCCATCTTTTTTGGGGGACCTCTCAGCATGCCTGTTTCTGGAAGTACGAGAAAGGAAAATTCACCAGTATCAAACAACAATACAAATCGACCTATTAGACATGGGGCAAGTAGCAGTATTCAGGTACCCAGCACTGGCGAGAACACTACAATACGGGGATCTGCTTTAAGATCTCAATCTCCTGTTTTTGTTCCCCGGACCTCGCAGATGCATCCTATGTATCCACATTTTGCACCCTCATGACTTCATGCTTTGTGAGTTGCTGCACAATATCTACAATTTTCTGCCTGAAGCCAAGTGGGGATGCGGTTGAGACTCCAAATTGTCGCTGATTATTGGTCCTCTGCTGAAGGAGCCAGGGCCTCACTATTAGATGGATTCTGCCTTCCTAAGCCAGTACAGGCGGCACATCTAGTTGGGTGTGAGGTAACTGAATCCTCCAGAGATTTGATGGTATTGCTTTGATGAAGGCTGGCGGCTGTTTTCACAGCTATGCACAACACTAAGGCACCCGTTATATGGATACACAATCATCATCTCATTACAGGGCAGTGGTTTACGTAGGGCCGTCCATGGATAGGATACACACTTGGGAGCCTTAGCTTGTAATCCTCATTCACCTACATCTGAAATAGGGACTCGGAAATTGTACGGAATTTGTTTGTACAGACAAGAATCAAATGGATTTCTCCTCTTTCAATGGAAGTATGGAGATCTTCTATCTTCATAGCAGATCTTCAGCGGGTATTTGTCTTGAATTTTTCTTGTATCAATGTTGGACCCTGATGAATCAATCTGAAATGGTACGATGTGAAATCGCAGAACATGTTCTCTCTTTCTTTCGTGAAGAATGTTCCCTCTTGCGTCCAACATACTCTTATATTGGAAAATCAATATCTCTTGCCCAAATTGAATCATAATGTCCAACTAAGGTCTTGAATAATCTATTGGTAATACCATAGTTCATTATGCCCAAGAAGTATTTTAGTACTTGTATCCTTGCTCTCTAATGGTTCTCTGGAGGATCGTTTCATAACCTACTCAAGACTCCAATTACATAATTAAGATCTAGCCTAGTATTGCATAGAGAGATAGAGCTTACTTTCCACAAGCTTCCAATACTATTGACGTCCACAAGTGTGGCAATGCATCTTTTGATGATAGTTTTGCATTTATTCCATTGATGAAACCACTAATTTATAGTTCTTGATCCTAAACGCCTTCAAAATCTTCTCAATGTATATTTATTGAAAAGTTAAGATTTTGCAAAGTTTTTTGAGACACCTCAATGCCAAGTAGGATAGGCCTAAGTTCATTGTAACTCAACATCTACATGTGGTCTTTTGAAGCATATGCTAATGATCTTTTATGATGATCAAATCATCTAAATACAAACCATCGCATAGTTATTCTCCTTGAAACAAATTCAAGTTAGCATTCAATGTATGTTTAGTAAATTTGATGTGCACCCCCACCATAATAAGATGAACAAATACCCCCCTACTTCCCCCCCCCCCCCCCCGGCAGTAACAAACCCTCACGAGACTTTGAGTCATAAGCTGCCATAAGGCACAGAAATGGCACATTGGAAAGACACACTAGATATATCAATAAGGAATCATTTGATTCATGATATATAAAGATACAACATCGAGGCACATCTTAGGACTATACCCTCGTGATGCCGCATATGTGGTGGTTCACCATTGAGCATAGGGAATCACATGCAAGATCAGATCCCAAGTAGGGATTGAGTGATACTACTCCCTATATAGGTGTTTTTGGCAACAACATTATGATATAGCTACAAAGCCCGTATACTCACCCCCACATAATAGGTTGATATCTTCAACAATCTAAGGGTAGTGCTTATTGATTCATTCCAAGGTCTTAACACAACTCATTCTATCAAGATGGTTAGTGTCTATGATCTAAAACTTGACTAATTAGTGGGATCTTAGTGCAACCTTTTCTACCAAGCTGGTCAGTGTAAACTGCACTACAACTTAGAAGTCTTAACATAACTTTTCATATTAAGGTGTGCCCATCCAAACCTGGTTTTTATTCTTCTTTATTCTAGTCCACCCTCGATTCAATTACATTTGAGGAGTGGAGGCTTTATAGTCCTACCTTTATTTCACTTGGCTCTTATGGCTTTGTATGCCAAGCTTTGTAGGCGTGATCCCAAATTGTCACATTGTTGGGGGTCAAGGCATGGTGGTTCAATTGGTGCCATGTTGTGCCACACCTTGAGGGAGGCAATCCATTAGGTTGCTCCTTGTGCAATTCCTTCCTTTCTTCTTATCTTTGCTATGGGCCTTGGGGGCTTGGGTCTCTTGAGTTGTTTGCCAAGATGCTTTGCTCTCATCTCCAAGTCAAGTACTTGGATTGTTTTTCTTGGCCTCTTCACCAAATAATTCTTGCTTGCCTTGAACTTAGAAAAAGGTGGTTGGTTTAGCTTGCCTTTTCACACAAAGTTGTGGTCTTGGTGCATGGCACCTCTTTGGCTCTTCTTAGCCTCATTTGGAGCTGAGGTTCTTTGGGGGATTTAGACTAAGCTGTCACACTTAGCCCGGGTGTGGGGTTACAGAAGTAGAGGTATCATTGAAGTTCTTGGGGTGATGCCCATGTTTGGAGTGCTTGGTGTGTCATGGATCCATAGGATCCAAATGACAACTCCTTGCACTACTTGTAGCCTGAATGTCGAATTCTCAATTTTTACTAGCATCGAGTATACTCCCAAAATGGGTTCCATAGTCCAAAGACATTCACCTTAAGAGTGAGTTGGAGACTTCTCCAAGGCTCAACTAGTAAGGTTTCCTTCCATGGGATTAAGTTACCTTGGGTGAACCATATTGCAAGCACTCCCTCATGCTCTCCCTCCTTTCAGGTTTTGCCTCTTCAAGCTCAAAGATGTAGCCAATGACTCCATTGTTGAAGAACACTTGGTTCATACTTTGATCCGATTTGGCTAGGATGGAATGTGGCCTTGGATAGATGTAACGTGCCTAGGTCGCGATACATTTTAGTAGTCCATCGGGAGTCTGATCTAAAAGACGCTACCTGGCATTCCCACGGAATGTCACAGGGCTTGTTGGATAGCGAATCCCGAGTCTACTCCACAACGAAGTGTATTGACCAACCCTGTTAGGATCGACCTGAATCTTTTGGGTTTCTAATGGTCAAATCATGCTACAATCTTTTAGCATTGGTCTTCAGATGACTACTTTGCGCAGAGTATCTAAACTGAGGCGGACTCATACCACACTTGGTTCAAAGAGAATGGAAAATGAGAGGGATGTATCGCTCGACCTCTCTACCGTAGCGTAAAGTCCCATTCCGGTCTCCTAAAACGATATGAGTTGGTGTTCTATCCTACATTAACTATGGTCAATACCTCATCATGGTTTGAATGTTGAGAAGCCTCCCAGTTCTTAGGACCGCCCTACTCTAGGATGAACCCGTCGGAGGTTCTGCCCACCCCCTTCCCTTGATAGCTTTAGTCTTCTACTTACCTAAGGGCACATTAGTGGCAACACATTCAAGCAGCTTCCTTAATTAATCCGTTAGTCACATATTCCTTTATGTAATTTTATGCACTGACACAAAAACAGTTCAGAAAAATTCCTTGAAAAGTAAAATATATATTAAGATTTTAATTGAGATACAAATCCTGTCCATAAGATGATTCTCGCTTCCATAAGGATGCGTCATATTATTCTCCAAGTTTTCACCCTTGCACTAGTAACGGGGCCTCGAGAATCCATCTCAAGTCATGTAGACCGTTTGAGTAGGACCTGGAGGTAGGGAATTTACAGTTGGAGCCCCTCTGTGGCATCCAAGCATCCTCCTACAATATAACTAGTCCACGGAGAGACCTCTCGTGGCGGGTTTGCTCCATATTCCCATTACGATTTTTTAGAACCCCCTTCGATAGGGTTGGCAGCTAGCTAGGGGTGGTATGGCAAGCCCCTACGGGAATTTAACCTGATTCATTATACTAGTTTCTTATGAGAGCTCGGGTCAAACAATCCTTTCACAGTCAGTGTTCTTAAAATTACAAGCACAAACAATAATAAGGGCAAGTGCTCAGAACAATTGCTAAGGTGAAGTTCCTTTTTGAACGCTTAGCATTCAACCGTCGGATTTTTCTTGCCTTGGTGAGATTGGCCATGATGTGTTTGTGTCAAATCCCCGATGTTATCATCCATATCTCTCACGTGACAGAGGTATTTTAGATACACATCCTCTTACTCCTGGAGGAGTAATCTATGCTTCATCCCTTGATTATCCTTGCAATAGGAATTGCAATTTGCCTTTAGTAGGCATTACCATCCCCATTATTATCCCCATGAAACCCTACCCCAATCCTCTAGGATTTAGAGTTTTCGTGTAAATCAAATTAAGTCATCCTAGATCACTCTAGGCCCTATTTAGGGTCCCTCCTATTCTCATCATCTCACTCTTATGATTTCCTTGTAGAAATCATTTTCAACTACCTCATGTATGATAAGAATAACTCTACGTAGTTTGGATGATCACCATTATCATGGGGTTTTTATTTTTTCATGACAGCAAACTCTAGTTTGCTATGAATAGTCGCATGTTTGTGGGCATTTATACTCTCGCTAATCAGTGTGGAAAGAGAAATCAGGGGTCTCATGGGTTGGTCCTTAGATAGTGTTTCCATCGTTTTGATAGATGGGTAGCAAATATCACTCTAAGGTTTACCTATTGATCGGGAATCCTTAGGAATAACCTAAGTGAGTTGACCTTCTTACTTGGATAGTTTTAAATAGTCTAATTATCCGCGTCATTACCTCAAGTTGATCGAAGCTTGTATGTCTCTCAAGTATTCATTATTGTAGACACATTTTTTTAATGCTTCAGTGAATGCAAGTATCCTAATTCATGCACAGTTCAATCATGGGGTGGGAAAGCAGTTTTGTGAAAGAGAAAAAAGAAGAACACTTTTACCTCCTTCAATTTCTTCCTCTCTGCAAGTGAAGCGAAAATTGAATACACTACTTATGCAAGCGAAGAAGAACTTAACTCTTTGCGCATGCAGTGAAGCAAGAATTTACTAGTTTTCATGGATGCATTTATTTCTTGCAGAAACGAATGTAAATATTTCTTTATTAACTAAGATACTTAGAATCTTGCCTTGCAATCATACGACACAACTTTCCTAGATGCAAGTCTCCATGATATCTTTGATGTAAAACGTCAATTCCTGAAAATCCATATCATTTTTCTACGCACTCGAGTGCAAACATCTATCAATTCATTTTGTCTCTCATGCATACCAATGCTAGCACATAAAATTTAATGCTCCAAGAACAGAAACCAATACAAAATCCCCTAATTTCTATGTCTGCCAATGCGAAGTCTATTATGCAAATTGTTACATTCTATAACATGCTTTTAGTGCAATAAAATCCATAATTGTTGCTAAGGTGTAAGCACAATCTCCAACATGGTTTTTAATGCAACATAATTGGTGGCTTATTATCATGAATTTTAACATGAATAATTTTTTTACTACTTAACATAATTGATCTGCGTTTATTGTTTCTTTTAAGATGATTTCTACTAGAGTAAAATTAATTAAATGCACCTAGTTACTAAGTGTTGCAATTCCTTGACCCATAGCTCCATCATTTGATGCGGGATTAGCATTTGCTTGAATCATCTTTAAGTTTGGAGCCATTATTTAGCTCGGGCCTTCTTCAACAGATGCACGCATAGACTATTATGGAACCTTGCTCACCCGGTCTTTGCCCCATCACATGTGTCTCTTGCAAGGTAGCTACTAGCGTGGATTGCAAAATTTTTTTGCAAAGCAACTGTAGAATTTCCAGCACTATGATGGACCTTACACACTCTTGGGTGAGTAGCACCTAATATCCATAGGGAAAATTGGACTTGGAGGATAGTCATGTGAAGTGTCGCTATGATGGGAATCCTTTGGAAGTTTCTAGAAGTTCTCTCTCTCTCTCTCTCTCTCTCTCTCTCTCTCTCTCTCTCTCTCTCTCTCACCGTAGCTGGCAAGGGGGTTTATAGGGAGGAGGAGGGGTGTTATGGGGGCATGACAAAGCCCCTCTCCTTACCCTCCACCTGGGTGGCGGGCTAAAATGGCTGCCGCCATGCCATGTCGTCATTAAGTTGGGGAAGGGATAGTGGGGGGGAGGGAGGTGGCACACATGTGCCCCTCCTCATCGTCATCGTCGACTTCTTCTTCCTCGCCATCATATTCTACTTCCCCTCCCTCCCACCATTTGGCGGCGTCGACAAGGGGGAGTAAAAAAATTTCAAATAATTTTAATTATTTTTAAGGGGGATTCCGACGGGACATGAAAAAGGGGGGGTTATTACATCCTAATTATTTTTAAGGGGAGGGATCCTATGGGACGCAAAAAAGGGGGGGCTATTACATCCTTCCCCCCTTTAAGGGATCGAGATGTCCTCATCTCGAAAGGAATTGGGAGTATTGTTGGTTGAGAGTACTCTCATCAATCCATGTGGCATCTTCTTCTGGATAGTCCTTCCACTGGATGAGGTACTCTCTGAGAGTTCTACTCCTCAATCGCTTCTCCCAAATGTTTAGGATTCTATTGGCCAGAGCTCAAGGACTCCTTGGATTGGCATTACAACTTGTTGATCATTGAGTACATGGCTAGGATTGGATACATATTTCTTTAGTAGGCCAACATAAAATACATTGTGAACCTTTACATTCTCAGGGAGTTGGAGTTTGTAGGTATTGGGCCCTAGGCACTTGAGGATCCTATAGGACTTGCAATACCTTGGACTTAGATTTGTAAACTCTCCCAATGATAAGGAGCTCTTCTTGGGTTGTACACAAATAAAAACCATATCTCCTTCTTTGAAGAGTCGCTCTTGTCTATTTAGATTTGCATAGGCTTTCTGCCTATCCTTGGTGGCTCTAATGTCTTGTCTGATGGCCTTGACCTGCTCATCCATTTCCTCTAGCATTTTCTTGGAAGCTTCTGCCCTCAAGGTAAGATCTGAAAAATTCAGTGGAGTACGACAGTCATGCCCATACAATGCTTAAAAAGGTGTCATTTGAATGCTTTGCTGGTAAGAAGCATTATAGGCGAACTCTACCAATGGTAGATATCGGATCCATTTATTGGGTTCCCAGGAACAATATGCTCTAAAAATATATTCAATGACTTAGTTGACTCTCTCTAGTTGGCCATCGGTTTGAGGGTGATAGGATGTACTGAAACAGAGTTGAGTCCCAATGGCCTCAAATATCCCTCTCCAAAAGTGAGATGTGAAAAGGGAGTCGCGGTCACTAATGATCCTTCTAGGCAACCCATGGAGTCTGAATATATTCTTAGTGAATAATATGGTAATATCTGAAGCTTTATAGTTTGTCTTGTCTGGAATGAGATGTGCAACCTTGATGAGCATATCTACTATAACCATGATTGAGTTGTATCCTCCTTGAACTGAAGGTAACCCAACAACAAAGTCCATGATGATAAATTTCCACTTCATTTGAGGAGCGTTAAGAGGTTACAGCTTTTCAAGCATCTTGACATGCTTTGCCTTAATGCGCTGGCAAGACAAACATTCCGTGAGATATTTGAGCATATCTCCCTTAAGTCTTTCACAGTGATAGCTCTTTTTGACCATGTTAAGGGTCTTAACATATTCGAGATGACCTAAAAAGGGGGAGTCACGTGCTTCCCAAAGTATTCTCTGTTTGAGTTTCTTGCTTGAGGGAATGCATAATCTTGTCCTAAAATAGATAAGTCCTCCATTGACATAGAATTCTTAATACTTGATTTTAAGTCTGGGTTTTTGGCCCTTTTCCAAAATCTCCTTTATCATCTTTAGATATTCCAAGTCATAACTAGCTTCCTCCTTAGCTAATTCAAGGATAGGGTTACTAGGCATTGACACCATAGTTGCTAATGATTCTGCCATTGAAGGTTTCTCCATAATAAGAGAGTTAAGGAACGCCTTTCAACTTAAGGCATCAACGACTATATTCTCCTTACTAGGTCTATACTTGATCTCAAAGTTATATTCCTGCAGAACCTCAATCCAATGTCATTACCTCATATTGAGGTTAGCCTAGGTGAAGATCCATTTGAGGCTTTTGTGGTCCGTGACCAAAGAGAACTTGTTGCTAAGCAAATAGTGTCGCCAAAGTTTGAGAGCATGAATAATTACTAGTAACTCCATGTCATGTGAGTAGCATAATTCCTCTCATGGATTTTTAGTTTCCTTGAAGAATATGCTATAGGATGACCTTGTTGCATTAGTACATGCAAGTGAGCTAGCATTAGTGACAACTTTGAATTCCTTGCTCAAGTCAAGGAGTTTTAGAATTGGTGATGTCACTAAGCTATTCTTGAGTTGATCAAAACTTGATTGTTCGATGGGCATCCACATTATGGCAACCTGATTTTTTAGAAGATTTGTGAGGGGTGTTGCAATTAAGGCATAGTTCTTAATGAAGATCCTGTACCATCTTGTTAGGCAAAGAAAACTACTCACTTCCTTGAAAATGGTTGGTGGAGGCCACTCTTGGACATCCTTAACCTTTGTAGGTTCTATAGAGATTCCTTCTTTTGACACAATACACCCAAGTTATTCGATCTGTTTCTTGAGGAAGGCACACTTTTTCTTCTTAGCATAGAGCTTGTGTATCCTCATGGTCTCAAGGATGATGCAAACTTGGGGTTCATGATCCTCCTCTTCCTTGGAATAAACCAAGGTGTCATCAAAGAAGACAAGTACACAATCATCGATCTAAAAATGCCATGCATTAGCCTATTAAATGTGTCAGGGGCATTAGTCAATCCAAAGGACATTGCTGTGAATTCAAAATGACCATATCTGGTATTGAATGCTGTCTTAGGAATATCCTCATTCTTGATGTGGATCTGGTAGTCTCCTGACCTCAAGTCAATTATAGAGAAGATTTTTGCTCCCTACAATCGATAAAGTAACTCATCTATCCTTGGGATAGGATATTTATTCTTGATGGTTACTTGGTTCATGTCTCTATAATCGATGCAAATGCGAAGTGTACCATCCTTCTTCTTCTGGAACAAGACTGGAGCCCCCCAAGGAGAACTGCTGGGGTGTATGTACCCTTAGTCCAATAGTTGTTTGAATTGTTCTTTTAACTCGATAGCTTCACGAATGGATATCTTGTAGGGCATTTTTGCAATTGGTGCAACACTTGGTATTAGCTTAATCTCATGGTCAACTTCCCTAGGCGGTGGTAATTCTATTAGTTCTTCATGGGAATACATCTATATACTCTTTTAACCATGATGGTTCTTCATTGGAGTCCTCTACATGTTTCAGCTTGTTTAGCTTAATCAGATAGATGGGTAACCCTTTCCTTATCCCTTGAGCTATTCACATTTCCTTATCTAGCTGGATCTTTGGTTTACCAACTTCTCCTTGAGTTGTAACTAACTCACCTTTAGGATTCCGAAAGGAGACTTGGCCCTTCCCACAATGGATATGAGCATTGTTGGGGACTAGCCAATCCATCCCGAGTAGACACTCATGGACCCCTAGATTCATTACCCTGAACTTAACAGATGTGGACTCTTTTTCATGTAGAAATTCCACCTTAGTAGTTTGTCTAGGGCAAGTAATTTCTTGCCCATTTGCTAATTCTACAAGCAAAGTAGGTATAGCTATAGTGGCTATTCCTAATCTTCTTGCACAAGCTGGTAAAATGAAGGAATGAGTATTGCCATAGTCAATCAAGGTTTTGAATTTCTTACCTTGGTAATCTGATGGAGTTTGGATCACCGAAAATCGGCAATTCGGCCCCTTTTTATGGAGAGTGGCATGAACTGATGCCCTCTCAATCTTAGCTTCCATGGACGGGTCTTCCCCTTCATTGATTTTCTTAATGGTGATATTGGAAGTTATTTCCCTTCCCATTGCTGCACGACCGTGGCCATGGGTCCATTGAATTTTCCTTGACGACTGTCTTCACCAAGTTTGGGACATTCTCTTTTGAAGTGTCGAGGTTCCTTGCAGTAAAAACATAGCAAACTCTGGTAATTTCTTTGAGTGGGGACAAAGTCACTAATTGCATTTGCCTTCGGCTTCTTCCGTTATTCTTGACTCTGTCCTTACGCCCTTTTAAATTGAGCCTTCAACATCCCTAGATTCTGGTTTTTGTGAGACTAGGGTCTAATATTCCTGGATTTTGGTTGGGACTTCTTGGGCAATGGGTCCCGCTCTTATCAATGCATCTTGTAAATCCAAAGGATGCAATGGTTCCAATTGAGTGTTCATTGGTGGATTCAGCCCATTACGAAACTTAGAGACTTGTTGGAAAATACTCATTGTCGGGGTGTATTTTAACAAAGGAGAGAAATTTTGAGTAGTACGCCTCCAGAGACATGCCCAATTATTTTAGCTTAAATAACTCATTCATCTTCTGAGTTCTGTATGTAGGTGGCATATACCTCCCCTGCACTGCTTCTTTTAACTTAACCCAAGTTATCGAGCATTGGCTTCAACAGTCTTCCCTTTCCCATCAAATTTTGGTGGTTTGATTTGTTCGAGAAGAAACTTCTTCTCTTGTGTCTCTGCTTGGCTTCGTGCGAGAATAAGATTTTGATTCTGTGTTTGGGGTTGTATCTAGTTTCAATTTAAACTTTCGTGTTAAGATTGCATTTACACGTCTCTTCACAACTTATCTCAATGCGCATATTATTTTTCATCAATATTGTGCAACATGTTAGATAATCATAAAATTCTTATTTATCCATAAAGAAGCATAAGCCTCAAGTACAATTATTCGAGGGGATATAGAGATAGGTTGGGATGATTTTTCTTTCAAAAGACACATTAGAGCCAGGTTAATAATTCCTTATTAGATTCAACTATAGGGACATGATAGTAATATGGGTTTGGGGAACGGATCCTCAGGAAGTGATAAGTCATGGGAGTTTAGGAAATCCCCGTTTTTGATAGCCATGACGTTTGTTTAGCCCCATTACTTTAATTCTATCTTCTGGCAAGACTTTGACCACCTCCTCATAGATGTAGCAAGTCTATTCTACCTGCCGGTGTCCAATGTGTAATTAATGAAGCTGCTTGATGCATAGCCAACTTAATGTGGTAGGTAATTAGATAACTAAAGCAACCCTTAGGAAAGTGCGGTGGATGTGGCCATGGGTCCATCCTACGGATGGGTGGTCCCGGTTGGCCAGGAACTTTTCTCAATTGTAATGGACACCAAGGAGCTCTTCTCAAAGGAAATGAACAGCAAGGGCACTTACCTAGAGTTTAGGTTACAACAAAGATCCTGATTTATGTTGTTTTAGGGGAATGGAATGGGACTATGCCTTATGGCACAGAGGTTAAGCCTTGCATCCCTATCGTTTCCCATTCTCCTTGAACCAAGTGTAGCGTGAATCCGCTTTGACCCTAGCATTTCTACATAAAGTAGTGCGCTTGGGGTTTGCCATGCGATTTCCAAGCTGGGCTCTTTCCGGTTCGCTCGCAGCTACTAGGGAAATCCTGGTTAGTTTCTTTTCCTCCGCTTAGTGATATGCTTAAACTCAGCGGCGGGTAGCCTTGCTTGATTTGAGGTCCGAGTTGCGTTTCGGGTTGCCAAGGGCAAGCCCCGGCTCCAAAGAGCCCGATTCGACACGTGCACCCTGGAACACGTGTCTCATGGAAGATGAATAACTTGATAATCTTCAAGTCCTCCAACCATTTGAGCCTCTTCAAATTGTTTTGAAAATAGACAATCTAGTTGGCATCTATGTAGCAGTAGCTTGCACTCCAAGTCCAATGCCTTTCCACATATAGCAGTGAAGGGTTGTAGAGGTGATCTAGGACCCCCATCATGTCGGTTCTTCTACGATAACTTGAAGAATTCATAGTAGTCCTGAACATGATATGAAATATGAGGAATTTGCTTCATGCCTCCTAAGTCTGGAAGCAACAACAATCCAAAAGTGAGTAAAATTTTATTTTTTTCTAGTGAAAACACCACTTCACTCCACCTGATTTATTCTTATCTTGATTGTGTTATTTGTTGGTTCACTCTGATACCAATTGTAACTGCCTGGGTCGTGACACATTTTAGTAGTCCATTAGGAGTTTGATCTAAAGACGCTACTTGGCATTCCCATGAAATGTCACAGGGTTTGTCGGATAGTGAATCTCGAGTCTACTCAGCAACAAAGTGTATCGGCCAACCCTAGTAGGATCAACCTGAATCTTCTGGGTTTCTAATGGTCAAGTAATGCTATAATCTTCTAGCATCTTCAGACGATCTGCTTTGAGCAAAGCATCTAAATTGAGGCGGACTCATATCGCACTTGGTTCAAAGAGAATGGAAAATGAGAGGGATGCATTGCTCGACCTCTCTACTTCTAGGGTAAAGTCCCATTTTGGTCCCCTAAAATGATATGAGCATGTGTTCTATCCTACATTAACTACAATCAATACATCATCGTGGTTTGAATATTGAGAAGCCTCACAGCTCTTTGGGACCACACTATCGTAGGACAAACCCGTCGGAGGTTCTGCCCACCCGCTTCCCTTGATAGCTTTTGTTTTCTACTTACATAAGGGACATTAGTGGCAATACATTCAAGCAACTTCCTTAATTAACTCGTTAGTCACATGTTCCTTTACGTAATTTTATGCACTAACATGAAAACAATTTAGACAAATTCCTTGAAAAGTAAACTATATATTAATATTTCAACTGAGATACAAATCACATTTATAGGACGATTCTCGCAATCCATAAGGACGCGTCATATTATCCTCCAAGTTTTTGCCCTTGAACTAGTGACGGGGCCTCGAGAATCCATCTCGAGTCACGTAGACAGTTTGATTAGGACCTAAATTCATGGAATTTACAACCAGAGCCCCTCATGGCATCCAAGCATCCTCTTAATCAAACTAGTCCATGGAGAGACCTCTCGTTGCGGGTTCGGTCCATATTCCCGTCACGACTATTCACAACCCCCTTCGATAGGGTTGGCAGCTAGCTGGGGGTGGTTTGGCAAGCCCCTCCAAGAAATTAACATGATTCATTATACCAAGTTCTTATGAGAGCTTGGATCAAAAAATCCTTTCACACTCAGTGCTCCTAAAATTACAAGCACAAATAAGGGCAAGTGCTCAGAACATCTACTAAGGTGGAGTTTCTTTTTGAACGCTTAGCATTCAACCGCCGGATTTTTCTTGCCTTGGTGAGATTGGCCATGATGCATTTGCATCAAATCCCTGAGGTTATCATCCATATCTCTTGCATGACAGAGGTAATTTAGGTACACATCCTCTTACTCCTGGAGGAGTAATATACGCTTCATCCCTTGATTATCATTGCAATAGGAATTGCAATTTGCCTTTAGTAGGCGTTACCATCCCCATTATTATCCCCATGAAACCCTACCCCAATCCTCTAGGATTTAGAGTTTTCAATCAAATTAAGTCATCCTAGATCACTCTAGGTCCTATTTAGGGTCCCTCCTATTCTCATTATCTCACTCTTTTGATTTCCTTGTAGAAATCATGATCAACTACCTCATGTATGATAAGAATAACTCTATGTAGTTTGGATGATCACCATTATCATGGGGTTTTTATTTTTCCATGATAGCAAACTCTAGTTTGCTATGAACAGTCGCATGTTTGTGATCATTTATGCTCTCGCCAATCAGTGTGGAAAGAGAAATCAAGGGTCTCATGGGTTGGTCCTTAGACAATGTTTCCATCGTTTTGATAGATGGGTAACAAATATCACTCTAAGGTTTACCTATTGATCGGGAATCCTTGGGAATAACCTAAGTGAGTTGACCTTCTTACTTGGATAGTTTTAAATAGTCTAATTATCCGCATCATTACCTCAAGCAGATTGGAGCTTGTATGTCTTTCAAGTATTCATTATTGTAGACACATTTTTTTAATGCTTCAGTGAATGAAAGTATCCTAATTCATGCACATTGCAATCATTGGTTGCAATCATGGGGTGTAAATGTAGTTTTCTGAAAAAAAAAAAGGAACACTTTTATCTCCTTCAATTCCTTCCTCTCTGCAACAAGTGAAGCGGAAATTGAATACACTACTTATGCAAGTGAATAAGAACTTAACTCTTTGCGTATGTAGTGAAGCAAGAATTTACTACTTTTCATGGATGCATTTATTTCTTCAAAAAATGGATGCAAATATTTCTTTATTAAGTAAGATACTTATGATCATGCCTTGCAATCATACTAAACTTTTCTAGATGCAAGTCTTCCTCATGATATCTTTGATGTAAAACGTCAATTCCTAACAGTTCGTATCATTTTTCTACGCACTCGAGTGCAAACATCTATTAATTCCTTTTGTCTCTCATGCATGCCAATGCTAGCACATAAAATTTAATGCTGCAAGAATAAAAACCAATACAAAATCCCCTAATTCCTATGTGTGCCAATGCGAAGTCTATTATGCAAATTGTTACATTCTATAACATGCTTTTAGTGCAATCAAATGTTGAGGGTAAAGGCGCCTCTGCCTAGCCACCCGTGTATTACTACACTGACACTATCCCCCATTGCACACTGCAGGTGGCGGGCGCCCGTCATAGTCACTTATTCTTTATTCTTTTAGTGACAGTTTAAATAAAGGAAGGCCCAGCCACACATTGTGGTTGTTGGAGTTTCCACTTTGAGTTTCACTCTTTCTCTTGCTCTTGCTCTCCATCTGCCATAGCTATCACTACCAAGCTTCTTCCTCCTGGGTTCCACTTCCCTTTCAACTTGTATCAGAGCAAAGGCATTGGAGCTTTCATGGCATTCTCTTCAGCCCGGATTTGAAGAGCTTCAACCCGAGCTTCAACGGTAGCCATGGCACCTTCATTTGCATGTATGTTTTGATCTCTTGCCTTCTCCCTGAGCTTCCAACCTTCCATTGGCACCTTGCAGGGCTACATCGAAGCCCCCTCAACATTGCCAAGTGCTCCAGAGCATTGCTGAAGACCCCCCAGCCCCCAAGAGTAGCTAGTGCAAAATGCAGGGCATTTTTAGGGGGCTGGGCTGATCTCCTCCTTGCACTTCCATCTTCTTCCCCTGCTTCTCGGCACTCTTGGCAACCTTCCTGATCATTGTTGGAATCCCCGGCATTAGTTCTTGGCTCCAGATGATTGATTCGAGTGCTTTCGCCTTTAGCCATTGCTGTATACACCATCCGAGGATTGTCAAAACAAGGCAACACTTGACGTTTACTGTTTGATGCTTCTTAGCATTGCCCATTTGATGCCTATTAAGACCGGTGATGCTCGGATGTTATGGGATGCTATGTCTATGATTTAGGACTGATTTGGAGCAGATTTGGGCACTGATTGAGCTTCATTTGATAGTAAATATGCTACTATAATACAATGGGTTGAAGCTCATTTACTTGGTGTATGCATTGGTTCTTGGATCCGGGGTGCTTACAGGAGATTTGAATGATCATACCGATGTATTTGGAGATTGTCAAATGCTTCTTTTTGGTTCTGAAATGCTTTTGAGCTTGGATTAGGCTCCACCTTGGTCATCATTCACTGACATTTGGCTTTAGTTTAGCATGCTTTGGACCGGTTTATGCCTATTGTCACTGCTTGACATTTAGGCTTCTTGCATTTATGATTTGGTTAGATATGAATGCCACTTGGTTTGCCCATGCTTGACAGTCACTTGGAGCTTCGTCTTTAGATGTATTTGAGCATTTTGGACCTACTGGGCATTACATTTGGTTGTCAGTTACATGCTATTTGAATGCTTTCATTCTTATGCTTTACGGGTCAGAGATAGCTTGGGATTTATGCTCTGGATGTACCCTACTAGGATTTGGCATGTCTGATGCTATGTACTCAATATATTTAAGCATTGCTTTCTCTATTTGCATTTTTCTTTACTTCCAGTGGGAGCCTCTTGGTATATTCGAAAGTACACAGAGTCTCACTTACACTTGAGCTTAAGCTTGTGGGACAATTATATGCATTTGCTCTCATGCGAGCTTTATGTCTGCAGTTAGTCTATAGTGGGCTGATTTGATATGCCTATTGGGGTAGGCACCTATCTCTATCATAAGTTTGTCAGTTTTGTATGCATCTTGGATGGTTATGCACTGAGCTTCTTGCTCTATCAGTTGTGCTTGTGCTTGGTCTCTTCTCTTACCCTAAGACACATTACATGCTTGACTTCTAGACCTATGAGATGTCTCTTGCCTGACAGGTTATTTGTTTGATAGTTCTTGGTACCTTCTTGCCCCTTGACACTCACTGTTGGATGTATCTTGCTACCTAGCAGTTGTAGTGACATATGTATCAGTGATTGCTTTACTTTGGGATAGTTTTACATACTGCTGTCATTTATACTAGCAAGCTAAAATTTGCAGATTTCAAGCACTTCTATGAGGGTAATGCTTACTGTTTGATGTTATCTTGGTCATATTTGGTGGACAGGTAGTTCTCTAGGTGATATCCACTCTTTCAGCCAGTTTTAGTAGTGGTTTTAATGCATTTTCTACTAATTACAGCAACATGCAGTTTTGCATTTTTGCCTTCATTTGGGATAGTATGACTGGTCATCTGAAAGACATAGCTCTCTTTAACATTGCCAAGTTGGATGGTACCAACTATGGGTATTGGAAGTCTGAGATATGGCAGGTTTTGGTGCAAAAGTTGCATATTAAACCCTTGCGTTTCAAGGGTGTTAAACCCGAGGATATGGATGATGATGTTTGGATGTGGAAGTTGATGAGCTATGCAAGTCTATCATTATCTTGTCACTCTCAGAAGAGGTCCATCATAATGTTGTTGAAGATGAGAGTCAGAGTGCATGGGATTTGGAGAAGATTTAGGAGCTTTATGTGCAACAGAGTCCTATGTCACAGATGTATTGGCTGAAGCAGTTAATGGACCTTCACATGAAGGAGGGGACATCCCTATCTTCTCGCTTCAGTCGGTTTCATGCTATCATGTAGAATCTGTTCTCAAAGGGTATTGAGTTCAAAGACAACTTGCACCCGTTGTTTCTGCTTAGCACCTTGCTTGAATCATGGGATGTTTTCTGTACTGCCAGATGCACGAACAAGCTTGATGGGCTGAAAATCAAAGATGTTGAGAGTGCTTTATTGATTGAGGAAATCAACAGGAGAAACAATGATATTTCCCGCTCTTCACATGCATTGACCGTTAGAGGTGGCAGACATGGCATGCATGATAATGATCATAAGTGTAGGGACTCTCAGAAGTCCAGGTCCAAGTCACATGGCCGCAGTAAGTCCCGTGGATGGAAGTCTGATCTTACCTGTCATTATTGTGGGAAAGAAGGACATATTAGGCCGTAGTGCCATAAGATGCATGATGATAAGTGCAAGGAAAAGAGAAAAGAGAAAGTGTAGGAAAAGTCTTCTGAGCACAGTATTGTACCTACAAAGTCCAGTGTGAAGATAGAAGAGGTTAATGTCATGCAGGCCATTGATTCAAATGAAGATCACATACTTGTAGCTTCTTCATGCGATGCCTTATAGGCTTTTGAGATACATTCTATGTATGCACAGTGGTGGCTTTTGGATTCGGGTACGTCATTTCATTTGACACCCTGTAGAGATTGGTTTCATACCTATCGTATCATCTCTGGTTTTGTGCATCTTGGTGATGACATGTCTCTTAACATTGTGGGCATTAGAGATGTTAGGCTGCAGTTTCCTTCTGGCAGTTCTTTTGTTTTGCATGATGTATGCCATGTACGTGCATTGACTCGCAGCCTTATGTCAGCTGGACAGCTTGATGATGCACGGTATTTTGTGTCTTTTGGAGACTCTGCATGGAAGATTACTTGTGGCAGGCTTGTGCTTGCAAGAGGTGCCAAGTCTGGTAGCCTCTATCCCTTACTTGTATCTAGAGCTACCTTGGATCATGTTTTGTTTCTGGGTTCTATCCCCCATGTATCCCTTTGGCATGCTCGTTTGGGGCATATGTCCCTTAAAGGAATGAAAATGCTCAGTGCTTATCTTCCGCCTTTTGACTCTTCGCATTTTGATTCTTGTGATCATTGTTTGTATAGCAGGCAGACTAGAAATATGCATAAAAAGTCTGGTAAGAAATGCATGGGTGAGCCCTTGGCCCTTGTGCACTCAGATGTATGTGGGCCCATACCTTGTCAGTCACTCGGTGGGGCAAAGTACTTTGTTACTTTCATACATGATTACTCACGTAAGTTTGGGCCTATCCCATAGAGAGAAAATATAATGTCTTAGACACATTTCAGCGTTGGCTTGCATTAGCAGAGAACCAGTCTGGGAAAAGGCTAAAATGCATAAGGTCAAATAATGGGGGTGAGCATGTATCATTTGCTTTTGAGTAGTTTTGTGATGAGCGGGGTATTAAGCATCAGTTGACCGCCCCTTACACCCCACCCTAGAATGGTATGGCTAAATGCATGAATAGGACCATTCACGAAAGGGTAAGTAGCATGTTTAGCCAGACTGGCTTACCACAGCACTTTTAGGCTGAGGCAGTTACTATTGGAGTGCATCTCATTAACAAGTCGCCTAGCACTGGCATTGACTTTCAGGTTGTAGAGGAGGTATGGGTAGGCAAGTCCCCCCTCTTATGATCATTTGCGTGTCTTTGGATGTGAGACATTCTACCATGTACCCAAGGACAAACGCAATAAGCTGGATCCTAAAAGTGTCAAATGCATTTTCATTGGCTATGGAGATGCAGGAGAGATGGGTTACCGTCTATGGGATCCGTAGCCGCAGAAAGTGATCCGTAGCCATGATGTTATCTTTCATGAGCACAAAATGCATATGCAACCTGAGAAAGTGGTTGAGGTATGCAGAGTTATCTTTCAGGAGGAGCCACCCACTCCCATTCAACCCGCTCCTCCATGGCCAGCTAGATAACGTGTAGCATCACCTGATGCTCATAGCCCAGATGTTAGACATGTTAATGTTAGACAGGATGTCGGTCAGGCAGCAGAGCCTAAGTTGAGGCATTCTACTAGAAAGAGGAGACCTCCTGACCGTTTTGCACCCTCTATGGATTATGTACTAGTTACATATGCACGAGAGCCTCTCACTTATGCTAAGGCTATGCACAAGGGTGATTGTCACTCTTGGGAGAGGGTTATGCAGTCTGAGCTTGACTCATTGCATAAGAATCAGACTTGGGATTTGGTTTCCTTGCCTCAAGGTAAGAAGGCTTTGCCATGCAAGTGGGTGTACAAGCTAAAAAATACCCGTGGACACCCCAAGCCGGCATACAAGGCTTGATTGGTTGCTAAGGCTTTTAAGTAGGAGCATAGTGTTGATTTTGATGAAGTCTTTTCTCCTGTGGTCAAGATGACCATCCTACGCTTAGTCTTGGCCTTGGTTGCATAGCTTGACCTAGACTTGTACCAAATGGATGTCAAGACGTCCTTTTTACATGGGGACTTGCATGATGAGATTTTCATGGAGCAGCTTAAGGGCTTTGCAGACCCTGGCAGGGAACACCTAGTGTGCAAGCTAAAGATGAAAGGTGAGAACGCCTCAACCTAGGATGTCGGTCAGGCAGCAGAGCCTAGGTTGAGACCGTAGTCTCCAAAAGATACATGATAACCTGGGTCATCAAGCTGTCCAGCTGACATGAGACTGCGTGTCAAAGTAGATACATGACGTACATCCTGCATAACAAAACTGCTGCCAGAAGGAAACTACGGCCTAACATCACCAACGCCCACAATATCAAGAGGCCTATCATCACCCAAGCACACAAAGCCTGAAACAGTATGGTATGAATGAAACCACTCTCGGTAAGTTGTCACATGAAAGGACGCACCTGAGTCCAAGAGCCAATACTGTGCATACATAGAGTGTATCTCTGTCATCTACGAAGCACTAGAAGAAGCTGCAAGAATATAATCATCATCAACATCCTCAGGCTGCATAACATTGATGTCTTCAATTTTAACAATGGACTTTGCAGGCACTATGTTGCGATCACAAGACTTATCCTACACTTTGTCTTTCCCCTTATCTTTGTGCCTTTCATTGCTTAGTTCATGGCATTATGGCTTAATATGGCCCTTTTTCCCACAATGGTGATAAGTAACATCTGATTCTTGCCATAGGATTTGCTACGTGACTTTCCACGAGACTTGGACCGAGATTTCTGAGAATCTTGTCCACGGCCACTGCCACTGCCATGCTTTCCATATCCATCATTCTTGCCTCTAACTGTCATAGCATAGGACACACGAGAGGCATCCAAATTCTTATGGTTAACCTCTTTCTGCAGAAGAACACTCTCAACATCAGATAATTTCAAGGTAGCAGCAGAGGCACATAATGCAGTGCGGAATACATCCCATGACTCATTAAGAGTACCAAGCAAGAAAAGAGGAGTGACATCCTCTGCAAAAGTGATGTCCTACGAAGTCAAGTTCTTGAATATAGCATGGAACTGGCTCAAGTGAGTAGACATAGTCACATTCTCCTTCATGTGCAGATCCATATGCTGCTTCAGCCAATACATCTACTTTGTTGGGCTTTTCTTGTCATAGATATTCTTGATTTTATCCCACAACTGCCATGCACTTTGTTCTTCCTCAAATACATTGTAATGAACCTGTTCTGTGAGAGATAATACAATAGTGGACTTGCATAGCTCATCAAGCTCAAGCCATTCCTCATCTGGCATAGTTGCAGGCGGATGCCGCTCAACCTCAATGGTTTGATCTACGATTTCTGCACCAACACCTACCAAATCTGGCTCTTCCAATAAGAGTAATTCGTACCATGAAGCTTAGTGATGTTGAAAATAGCATGATCAGTGGCGAACTTGCCATAATGCAAGCTGGGAGACTGTAGTCAATTCAAAATTGCTTGTTGTTTACTGCAGAAAATGACAAAAAAATCACCAAAATCGAGAGAAAATGGTGAGAAAAGTGTAGCCAAAGTTGCTGCCACCAAGTACTAGTGAAAGTACATCATTTCAGAATATTTCAGCATGAAAAATCCATGTCAATACGGAGTTATATGCTTGCTGTAATAAATGACAGCAGGGTACTGTGAGAGTCAATTGCTAACCAAATCACTGCACCAAGTCAATAAATGACAACCAAGACATGACCAGCTATAAATGGGCATAAATCAACACCAAACAGTCATCAAGACCCTGAGCAAACACCCAAACATGTCACCAAAGCATCCTTAGTGAGTAGGCATACCCCCTGGACAATAGGGCAAACTATACATAACACTGGCAAGACCTAACACCAGTAAGTGTATGCTCACAAGAGTGCAAAGCCCAAGCTCAAGTCAAAAGCAACTCCAAGACATGCAACATTTAAGTGTAAGAGATCCCAAAGTCTCAAGTATTTGCAAAATGCTCAAATAGCATAAACCTCCTACTCAATGTTGGTCAAGCATATAAGATGCTCCCAATGGCACAAAAGGTAGATAAACGAGCTCAACAGCTCAATCAAACCAAGTTAAAGTACCAAAGACAACTAACCAAGACAATGCCTCAATAGCATTCCAAGAGCATAACGGCTACAAAGCAACTGTAGGTAGCATCCATGAGTAAGACATACATCCCAATAAAGATCTTTGACAACCAAAATGACATCCAATACAAAATTCCGAAATAGCAAATGAGAATCCAAGCCAAGTCTTCAGAGAGCACTAAAGCTCAACAAGTACATGGTACACTGTGCCAAGACAAATGCATCAAGCCATAGGCGTCGGGTAAGCATGTACCCAAAGAGCATATAGCTGTCAAAGCACTAACCACTGTCAAGCATAGACCGATGTTAATAAGTGCAGGCTGAAATAAGCTCAAGCTTCCAAAAGGCATCCGGATCCAATGACAAGCTCGAAGTCGTCCCTCGATGATCAATACATCATAGCATAACCCAAGACATACACCCGGAACCAATAGGCATATGTCAAAGCATGAAAGATAGCTTTAGTCCAAGAGTATTCAGCATGCATTTACTGTTATAAACTGTCTATTTCCAGCCCCACAATCAAGAAAAAATCATAGCATGACATGTAGCTTCAATCCCCCAATCAATCGGGATGCAATAAGCATCAAACCGGTTATGTAGTCATGCCCAAACAAGCACAGGCATAAACTGTGAATGTAGCACTAGCATCAATGTCTGTAGACTGTTTATAACAGTCCTGAAATACTATTTTCAGCCACCAAACCAATGCCTAATCTCAAAGGATCAATGCCAAGTATCAATACATGTGCAAAAAGCCTGAAATGGAGCCCAAACAAGTGCTTAATGCCAAGCTGGAGCTGGAGCTGAAGTAACTAGTGTGTGGCTGAATGAAATCTATCCAAAATCAGGTGTAGATTAGCGTGATGATGCTGATGCTCCTGCTGGTCCATGTGGTAGGTATGGAGAGATTGGAGGGCTCAAACATGAGCCAAAGAGACCTTGGAACAAGCCTCTAGCAGCCCACAACCAGTGGCAAAGAGATATGAAGATTGGAAGCTTCAATGGTGGCTGCCCTGTTTACCTAGACATGTGGACTAAAATAAATATCTGAAATAATGAAGCAATATCTCAATGTCAATGCCTTGACGGTGCCTCAATAGGCCAGGAAGAAGCTCGGGAAGCCGGGGAGTGACGGGAGCTCAAGAGAATGGGCTATGGCTGCCAGGAAGGAGACCCAATGCAAGTCTATGGGAAGCTGAGAATGCCATGAGCCAAGCTCAAGAGTCGGGAAGCCGAGCTCTAATACCAGTTGAAAGGTGAGAAGGAACAAAGCTTGCACGCGAGAGCTATGGCAGGAGAGCAAGAGCAAGAAAGAGAGAGACAAGAGATGGGAACTCCAACAGTCACAATGTGTGATCGGGCCTTCCTTTATTCAAATTGTAACTAAAAGAATAAAGAATAAAGTGACGGTGATGGGTGCCCGCCACTTGTAGTGTGCAGTGGCGGTGATTGTCAGTGTAGTAATACACGGGCGGCTAGGCGGAGGCACCTTTACTCCCAACAAAAGAAGTGTCTATATGGCTTGAAGCAGGCACCTAGGGAATGGTACCATAAGTTTGATGTATTCATGCAGTCACATGGCTACATCCACAATGCTATGGATCTGTGCTTGTACACGAAGAAACCCCGTGACGGTTCTTTACTGATTTTGGTACTTTATGTGGATGACATGCTTTTAGTAGGGACAGCTCATGAGGAGCTAGATGCTCTTAAGGCTCAGCTCAAGAAGAGCTTTGAGATGAAAGATCTGGGACACAGACCTATCACATACTTGGTATGCGCATTACGCGCAACAGATCTCAGGGACTCCTCTATCTGTCTCACAGAGGGAGTACATTCATAAAGTCCTTGAGCGCTTCCGTATGCAGGATGTTAAGCCTATTGGTTGTCCATTACCTTCTCATATGAAGGTTTCACAGGCCGACTGTCCACAAAAAAATGAGCAAAGGGCTCAGATGGCCAAGATTCCCTATGCATTAGCCGTGGGTAGTCCTATGTATGCCATGATAGCCATCCATCCAGATATTGCTTTTGTAGTTGGGGTTGTGGCACATTATATAGCTACACCTGGCAAGAATCATTGGGATGCCGTGAATGGTATCATGAGGTATCTAAAGGGCACAACAGATATGTGTCTTTGCTATGGCAGCCAGGATATAGGAGTCGTGGGGTACACTAACTCTGATTATGCAGGACATGCAGATAGTAGGAAGTCAACTTCTAGCTATGTGTTCACTTATGCTGGAGGGGCTATCTCTTGGATGTCTAGGGCACAGAAATGTACAGCCCTTTCTACTACAGAGGCCAAGTATATTGCAGCCACAGAGGCTTGCAAGGAGGCTATCTGGTTAGGCCGTTTAACTACAGACCTTGGTATGATAGATGCTATGCCTACACTGCATTCGGATTCTATGAGTGCCATTTAGTTGGCCAAAGAATCCGGTCTTCCATGCGAAGACGAAACATATTGAGGTGAGGTATCACTTCATTCGCGAGATCATTGAGGATAGGTCTATTGACCTTGTCAAGATTCCGACTGAGCAAAATCTTGCAGATTTGCTCACAAAGAGCCTCACTATAGAGCGCTTTGCATTCCTCAGGAGATGATGGGCGTTGGATGAGATTATGTCTTTTTCCTCATCCTGTTGTACATGTGTACATGTTATACTATCTTTTCTTTTTCTCTCTCACTGGGGTAGATTCACCTTTAAGTGGGAGGTTGTTGGGGGTAAAGGCGCCTCCGCCTAGCCGCCCGTGTATTATTACACTTTACTACACTGACAGTATCCACCACTGCATACTGTAGGTGGTGGGCGCCCGCCATAGTCACTTATTCTTTTTCTTTTAGTGACAGTTTGAATAAAGGAAGGCCCGGCCACACATTGTGGTTGTTGTTGGAGTTCCCACTTTGAGTTTCATTCTCTCTCTTGCTCTTGCTCTCCATCCGCCATAGCTCTCACCGCCAAGCTTCTTCCTCCTGGGTTCCACTTCCCTTTCATAAAATCCATAATTTTTGCTTAGGTGAATATAAGTACAATCTCCAACATGATTTTTAATGCAACATAATTGGTGGCTTATTATTATGAATTTTAGCACGAATCATTTTTTTCTACTTAATGTAATCAATCTACGTTTATTGTTTCTTTTAAGATGATTTCTACTAAAGTAAAATTAATTGAATGCACCAAGTTACTAAGTGTTCCAATTCCTTGACCCATAGCTCCATCATTTGATGCGGGATTAGCATTCACTTGAATTGTCTTTTGCTTTGGAGCCATTATTTAGCTCGGGTCTTCTTCAACAGATGCACGCATGAACTATTATGGAAGCTTGCTCACAGACCTAAGGCGGTCTTTGCCCCATCACACACGTCTTCTCTTGCAAGGTAGCTGCTAGCCTGGATTGCATAAAATTTCTACAAAGCAATGTAGAATTTCCAGCACTATGATGGACCTTACGTGCTCTTGGGTGAGTAGCACTTAATATCCATAGGCAAAATTGAACTTGGAGGATAGGCTTGTGAAGGGTCGCTATGATGGGGATCCTTTGGAAGTTTCCAAGAGTTCCTTCTCTCTCTCTCTCTCTCTCTCTCTCTCTCAACATAGGTTGGCAAGGGGTGGTTTTTATAGGGAGGAGGAGGGGTATTATGGGGGCGTGACGGAGCCCCTCTCCTTACCCTCCACCTAGGTGGGCCAAAATGGCCACCACCATGCCATGCCGTCGTTGAGTTGGGGAAGGGATAGTGGAGGGGGAGGGAGGTGGCACACGTGTGCCTCTTGTCCTCATCGTCATCATCGTCATCGTCGACTTCTTCTTCCTCGTCATCATCTCCTACTTCCCTTACCTCTTGCCACTTGGCGGCATCGACAAGGGGGGGAAGTAAAAAAAATTCAAATAATTTTAATTATTTTTAAGGGGGGTCCTATGGGATGCAAAAAAGGGGGGGTTATTGCAATAGAAAGCTGGGTTCGCTTCATCTTTAGCCACGAGTCTAGCTTGGGGGGTTTTGGAGGCATCCTCATTCTCATCTCTCATATTGGCTCTAGCGACCTATATCTGTTTCTTGGCATTTGGTTTCACCTTCTTCTTCTTCTCATTCTCATTATCTTATTGCTCTATTTTTTCTTATTCTTTTTGGCCTTCTTTGCCTAGATCAATTTTTGGTTGCTCTTCTTTCTTCTCTTTCTTACCTACATCTAGCTTATATTTGATCTTTTCTTGGTTGGTTTTGATGCGTGGGTCTAACTTTTCTTATTCTTCTTGTTCTAGCCTATCTTCTTCCTTGGGCTTTCTAGCTCTCCGCTTTTTCTTCTAGCTCGGCTCCTCTGCCTCTTTACTTTCTCATTCTTCTTTCTAACTTTCTTCTTCTAGTTTTCTTCTGCTTGCTTCTTGATATCTTGCTCTATCTTTTCTTTCTCTTCTAGCTTCTTCCTAGCTAGCTTTACTTTTCTTTCTCTTCTAGCTTCTTCCTAGCTAAGCTCATTCAGGCCCTTCTTTTCTTCTTTGGGTTATTGGGATAGAGGCGTTCTCAGATTTGGGATGAGCTCATTCTCTCTCTTTTCTTCTCCCTTTTCCTCTAACTCTTTCCCTTTCTTCTTTTCTTCTAATGTTAAATTGTTGGCTCTGATTCCAAGTGTGATGATCCTTTACAAGACTTTGAGTGATAATCTATCACGAGGCATAGAAATGGCACAATGAAAAGGCACACCAAATATATCAATAAGGAATCCTTTGTATTCATGATAGAGAAAGATTTGAGGCACATGTTAGAACTACACCCTCGTGACACCGCACATGTGAGGATTTACCACTGAGCATAGGGAATCACATGTAGGAGTACATCCCAAGTAGGGCTTGAGTGACTACTATTCCCTATATATAGGTGTTTCTAGAAACAACATCACAGTATAGCTATAAATCCCTTTCCCTTTTAAAAAAGTGTCATTTTTCGAAAGCTTCTAGCTCTATGCGACATACTACCATAATTTCACACTCCTTGCTCTCCATCACCTTAATGACCTATGCCTAGGTAAGTAGCTTCTATATGCACATTATAATCTAGTTTGCCTAGCTTATTACATTTTACTTTTGTGTTGTTTTTCTCATAGGTCCTATGTAGTGATTAATTGAGGGCTCTACCAATAGAGGACTTCTCAATCAAGCACTTTGAGAATGATATTGCATTAAGCTACATGGAGGTTTTCCATATCCAAAGGGGGAGCCCTCTTCATGAATTGTTACATCAAGAACTCCTCATTCCTTCACGTGCTAGGCTGAATGAATATGAGCTCGCATGGTCCATATGATGTAGTTTTAGCTCTAGGCCAAGTAGGGTGGTCCATGTCTAAAAAGTACCAAACGGTACCATCTCATGAGGCTTCTTGAATCCAAAATGATGATGTACCCCAAGTGAAAAAAAACTTCTTTGCAATTCTAGAGGTTCCATTCGCATTCCACTCCTTTGATTGATGGTGAATTTTCTCTTCCCTTAATTGCTCCCGCTACTCCACAAAACCTCACAAGTCGTTTCTTGGCTTCGATGAACCTAATTGTGGTCCCCTCAATATCCCCAACTCCACCCTCACCTCTGATTCCAATGGCTCACCCGTCCAATAACTCCTTTTTGAACTTCTCTGAATCTGCAAATGAGGATCCAAATGTCTTTATCTATTAGTTTGATGTGGCATATATAGTGAACTTCCCTAGCCAAGTCAATGAGCCTCATAAGATTGTTGTATTTGAACGTTTGATGTGAAACAAGGGTACGACCTAGCTAGCGGTAGAATATGGCTGGACAACATGGAATGATACACTCATAGCGTTTCATATTCGGTTTCAACTTGACATAATGAATGTACAGAAACTTGAAAGACTCAGCCACCTTAAGCAAGGATATTGATCAGTCTAGACGTATACTGCCAAGTTCACTATTCTCAATAGTCGAATTGATCCCAATGCTCAACCAAAAGATGAGATGGTGAATACACTCTAAGTTCAAGGTTTCAATAAACCTATCCACAGAAAGCATTTACTTTCAATGATTTATCAGGTAATAGCATTGATCCATTCTATAAGAAAGATCTTAAGTTAGAACAATTTCTAACTAAAGAAAAGGAAAGAGATCCAATCAATCAACTCCAAAGAACCAAAATGATGACAGTAGTGATTCCACTTCTGATTTTGACTTGGAAGTAGATCATTCAGAAGAGGTATCATATGAATCCAAACTATGCTAAACACGTAAAAGAAGAGATTGACAAACTTCTCAGAGTTAGTTTTATCAATCGTGTGAATGAAGTGACTTGGTTGTCACCTATTGTAGTAGTACCCAAAAAGAATGGCAAGATACAAGTTTACATGGATGATAGAAAATTGAATGTGGCAACCATAACTAATCCATTCCCTCTTCCATTTATATATTCTTTATTGGATGATAATTCAAGTTAAGAAGTTCACAGGAAGCCCATAGTTGCAGCTAATTTGGTTCAACTTTCTGCAATGCTGCTTCATACAACTGGCAATAGTGGAGTTTTGCCTCATAAGGCAATTTATTATTCTCTCACTCTTTCTCAACCTTATGCAATGTTGCAACACTCATTTTTGTCTAAAAATATAGAAGCGCCTATTCATGAAAATAATGTTCTTAAGGAGAAATTTGATGGAATGCAGATTGAGTATTATAGACGTGTGAAAATGGTTACTAGTTTGTAGAGTGTTAAGCAAATTGATCATGCTAAAAATCAGTTTTTGGATGTTGATGTTGCCAAGATTGATATCAATGATGTATTGCATGGCATTAGTGAACATGTAAAGATCAGGGAGCTTACAGTGGATAAGATTCATGACATGGATGTTCTACCTCTTGTATAACATGAGCAACATGCATAGGAGTAGTCTATCATTGATTCTCATGAGACTCATAGCCCATGAGACACTCTTTTGTACCAATGTCAAATTTTGTTTCTTTTTTAAATCATATTTACTATGTATGCCTTTATGTTTTGTGATTGTCTTTTGAGTGGATTATACAACCATATTAGAGGGCTATAAGTATCCTACAAGAAAGGCTTTACTTATCATTTCTCTTTGTGGCTTACTTCATGGTGCAAGGTTGTGAGTAAGGCATAATTTTTCTCACTAGGTATATCACTTTTTGGATAAGGCATTTGACACCATGAATTATGCAAGGGTTCAAGTCATGGATGTGCCAGCCATTCATCAAGTTGTGCCAAGTATTAGCCATGGTTTCACACTTTATCTATTGTGCCCTTAGCATGGTTTTACCTTAGTCATATTAGTTCTATATGTGAGGTAGCCCTTAAATGCCTCATGAAGTTGTAAACCCCATGAAGTGCAATTTCTAGGCAGTTGTAAAAATGTGACCTGATGAGTCAAACATGTGTCATTCTTGTTTCTTGGATCATCTCTGATGTTCATGACCTCTGTATGATGGATTCTCATTATTATATAGCAGATTTGACAGTTGACACCATAATTCATTGTGTTCCTATTCTATTCTCAGCATGTTCTATGTATTCTACTTCTCATTCTCTGATTATTAGTGCTGAAGTATGTGTTCTTATGCCTCTACGTCATTATCTTTGAGTTTCTATGAGTTGTTTAAGATTAGGTATTTTTCCTATGAGGCAATGTCTGTCCTATTATGCATTCTGTATAGAGTAGGGCATCAACAATCATGTAAGTGGTAGTATTGGATTCACCATCTATGCTACTCAAATCCCTAGGCCAAATCTGCTAGCATGGCCAGCCCCTCCAGCTTTTGGCACACTTTCTTGTCCCCTTGAATAAATTTGTGCATGCGGCCAAACCTATCTATTAATGGAATAAAGAGGCCAACTTAGCATTTTGTGGCCTCTGGCTATTACTCTCTAGAGCCTCAATCGTGACTTTTGGCACACTTGGTTGTCTCCTTGAATAAATTGGTGCATGTGGCCAAACCTATCTATCAGTGGAATAAAGAGGCCAACTTAGCATTTTGTGGCCTTTGGCTATTACTCTCCAGAGCCCCAATTATGATCCCACCAGATTGGGTGAAAACCTTTCGTGTATTTCTTGATGCCTTTGACATGGCTATTGGTAGTGTGCTTATGCAACATGATGCTAATGTATGGTTTTGAGCAATGTTTTACAAGTAGAAAATTGTCCAATGCAAAGAGAAACTATTTAGTCACTAAAAGAGAATGTCTTGTCATGATCTACTCAATCAAGAAGTTCAGACATTATTTTCTTGGGCATGCTTTCGTTTTTCATGTGGATCATTCAACTTTAATCTACTTGGTCAAGTAGCAAAATGTCATTGGGCAACTTACTAGACGGATTATTATGCTACAAGAGTTTGAATATATAGTATTATATCACCCTAGAACCCAACATGTCATTGTTGGCTTTCCATCCCACCTTGATTCAAGAGAACGTCTAACTAGTGTTAAAGATGACTTTTTGAATGCACAATTATTTGGAGCAAAATGGATGCATGAGAGATTGAGCCATGAAACCCTCCATGGTCATGGCATGAAAAAATAATGTCTTTCATGGAAATCGGCGTACCTATGCTCGACCTCCAAAAAGACCAATGGAAATGATTGGCTTCTAGAGTTAGTGTTTTAAGGTTATTATAGGCCCATTGTATTATCGCACTCTCTCTAGAGTGCTACAAAGAGTGGCACTCCCAATGGAGTAGTGTGTTGTCTTAGTGGAAGCTCATCAAGGAATTGTCAGTATCACTTCACTATTGAAGTAACAATTCACAAAATCTAGCAATCTAGCAATCTATCTTGTGGTGGCCAAATATGCATGGTGATGCCCGCAATAGGGTCCAATACATTGCGATTCCTATCAAAGATTGGGTTAGGTTGGAGCCAAAGATTGCTTGCTACCGACCAATCCTACCTTTGGAACCCTTCTAAAACTGGAGATTGAACTTCATTCATCTGATCTCTCTAGCTACTGCTTACACAAAAAACAAGTATATCTTGATGGCGACAACAGATTATGCACAAAATGGGTAGAAGCATGGCCTCTATCAGACAACACTACCAAATCAGTTGCTAAATGTTTATTCTAGGATATCTTCACTAAATATGGCACTCCATTTGAATTGGTTAGTGATAGAGATACGTAATTTGTCAATAAAGTCATCAAAGAGCTCACCTCAGTTTTTCTCATTGTGCATAAAAATTCTTCTCCTTATTATCCACAAGCTAATGGCTTAGCAGAATCAACCAATAAGGTCATGTGTAAAATTTTAACATGGTTGGTAGATTAGAATATAAAATATTGGGATACTAAGCTCCACGCAACACTATGGGCCTTCTAGACTTCCTTCAAAGTTGTTACTGGCATGACTCAATACAAATTAGCATTTAGTTTGAAAGCCATTACACCCATGGGGTATGTAGTATCGAGTTTCCAACTCAGTACAAGATTGATTGATCTAGGAGGAATCACTTCCATTCTAGATGGGAGCCATTGCCTAACTAGAAGAAGACTAGATCTGCAACATCTACCTTTTATCTGAAGTCCAAACTCGACAAAAGCACTAAGTGGATTGATTGTCTAAGAAACCACTATTCTAGAAGGGCCAAATTATCTTGGTCTTTGAGACTCAAATGGACAAACAAGCTCAAATTCTATTGGAGAAGTCCTTTCTAGGTCTTTCATGATTTCGGCACAACTCCTTTCATCTAATCGACTTACAAGGTAAGCTACTGCTAAAGCTTGTTAATGGATTACGGCTATGTCACTATTATATTGAAGGCTTCTAGTGCCCATTCCATAACAAACTAGATTCCCTTACCACTCCTTCACAATCAAATTCTAAATTTCTTGACTCACTTGTTGCCCGCTTGTAGATCAAATGGTTGTTAGAAGTCACTACTCTTGTTGATGTGGTGCTTATTTATGAAGCTCATTCATTAGCTCATACCCCCAACAACACCACGGTATCTCAAAAAACCCATTCTAATCATATCTGGTTATGGCCTATTTTGCTAATGTGGTGCACATGCATTTGCCATAGTCCTTTTGCATTAATCACACAGTGTTTTAAGAAAGATTATCCTCTCTCCCAACACTTGTGTGCAAACCTACTTTCACTTCCCTCACTTTCTTTTGTGTCTTATCCTTCTTTCATCTCCTTAACATGGTGTCCTTCCAACTCAACATTGAGGAGGTTTCACCCCCAAACCATGAGGCCTTTGCAGATGCCCAACTCCTTGCACCTCATCAACTTCATCAACCCCTATGGAGCACTACCCTAGTCCACCCCGACACCCAAACCATCCTGGAGAAACTCCTTACAAGCTTCACGATCCACATTCATGGCCACAAATATACCCTCTCTTCAAAGAGAGTGCAGGAGAAGCTGTGCTTGCCCAACCATGGTGAAGCTAACCTGCCAATGCTCTCCACAAGGGCCATGGAGGACATCCTTGGCCCCATCCTCAACATGGAATACCAATTGAGAAACCTCATCAATGCCCACAAACCCAAGCTTGACACCCTCAGGTTCTTGGTCGAGGCCCTCTATTCGCAAGCCAAGGCATTTAGCGTCTCCAAGAGGGTAGGCTCTTCTTTCTTCTCCCCTTCTCATACCCTCATTGCATGGGCCCATGCACTTTTAGGGGTGCTTCTTTGTCGAGGTGAGGCACCTATCCTATACGCCGCCCTCCATCAAAACTATGAAGGTGATGTGTGGATAGCACTTCACCTTGCTCTTGCCCCAACCCACCCTTCTTAACCCTCCCCAACCCACCAACTTTTCTTACTTGCGGCAGAGACAGTCTCACCTTGAGACAAGAACCATGCTAGAACCCACCTCTCTCCCTCTTGAGGACCCCATGGAGTAGTGTGCTGAAGACCAAGTCCTCAAAAAGGAGGATCATCCCACTAGCACCACTGCCCAATATCCCACCAAGCAAGACCCACCACCCTAGGAGCTCCAACCTCTCCGGTCCCCCAAGAAGTCTACCTTTGCCACTAGCCTCTCCGCCAAACTCGCCCTCCTTGCAGTTCTATCCTCACCAATATAGATGACACCTCCTTTGCTACCATGCCCCTCCTCGGAGACCTGTCCTAGCAACTAGTGCTTATCCCCCCGGAGTTCTAGCTAGGAGATGGCTCACTGGTCATTAACTTTCATCAATGGGTTCTTGACCAAGTAGAGCAGCATCAATAGTAGCAGGACCTCATCATCGAAGTGGACCACCTCAAGTATGCCAACACTGCCCTCTCCAAAAAACTTTGGCAGAAGGATGTTGCTCTCTGGGAACATTGACAAAGGCTAAAGGCATGACTACCTCAAGTAGGCCAACACTATTCTCTCCAAAAAACTTCGGCAGAAGGATGCTTCTCTCTAGGGACATTGACAAAGGCTAGAGGCATGCCAACATGCACAATTGGCCTTTGTTGATGATGTCAAGAGAGCAAAGCACAATTGGAGCACGAAAATGTTTTTCTCCAAGTGCATGCAACTAGAGTAGAGAACCTAGATGGCACAACTCCACTCTCCCTGGAGATAATTGAAGAACTCCAATGGGATTATGAAGTGGAGTGGCTCGACTGATGGGAAAAGCTCAAATGAGAACTCTGGACCACCATGATTGACTACTCCAAGCTTCCACATGTGCCTAACAAACTAGATGAGCCGGACTCTGATACCAAGTTTGCTCCTTCTATCCACCCACCACAACTCCGCCCCATCCACCACAACATGGCAACAACACCCTTGCCATCTCTGCTCTCTCTCACTCCCATTCTGCATCAGGCTCCATAGCCAACCCCTTTCCCATCGGTAAAGGAAAATAGGTGGCCATGAAGAAGCCCATTTGTACGCTAAGCGAGGAGGATGCGTTTTAGCAACCCTGAGCTCCAGACTTCTTTGACTTCTCCACTAGCTCTAGTTTTTCCAATATGAAGTGGAAGCATTGCCAAGCATTGGAGCAGTGGAATGCCGAAGTAGAGAAGATGATCTAGGTGCTACAATAGGCGGTGTTGAACCTGAATCAAGACTAGAAGGTTTGACTTCGACCTTCTTTTGTAGAAAATTCAAGAGGAATAGTGAGTTAGAGTAGCCCAAGAGATAAAGAAGGTTGGCATTCCTTGTCTATGGACTAGGATTTAGGGGGACCCATGCCTTGCACCAAAGCATCATCGGAGTGTTTGCCACCTCTAGTCCAAGGCCAAAGTCAAGAGGAAACTGTGCACGGATGAGGGAGAAGAATTCCCAAATCTTGATGATCCAAGCAAGGATCAAGGAGGCAAAGATTCTAATCCTGATGATCCACCCTTTGAAGATCCCTCCACTACCACCTCTGATATCCTAAAGTTAGCTAGTATTAACCAACTTCGGGCCTCCTTCGGGCCTATCTTACCAACTCTGAAGCCCTCCCACTCACGCGATGGCACTGTATCCATGCCCTCCTCAATGCCAAGTCTAGGCATAAAATGGAGCTTGAAGGAGTCCAAGCCTACCTCATTCAGATTACCTTCAAGCATGACCAACTACAACAACAAATCCAGCTCAGAACCATCTACGAAGAGAAGTTGGCAAGGGCCAAGCTCAATTTACCACAATGTCCCATAGCCTCCCCTCTAGACTCGCATGGATCTTTGGCTGCAACAATACCACCTTTAGTATAACCCACTCCCCTTGATCTGACACCAATCCCTTGGCCCAGTAGCACCCCTCCTCTGGCCTCCATCAAACCCCAACCCACCTCACCTCTTTACTGCATCCCATCCTGCCTCTATAGATGGTCACCAATGTTCTCACAAACAAAAATCGAAGCTCTTTGACACCAAAATAGTGTCTTCACTTGCTTTTCAATCCCAACCAAGTGACCAATAAACCTCAAGGAACCAACAGAACTATCATGCTCTCCAACAGGCTTAAGTGCACAATGAACTGCCTTCTTCCTTGTGACCTCCTTTATTTTGCATACATTCATTTGCACGTTAGGAGTGCACTGTATAATATCTTCTAGAGACATATTCTTGTTTGCTGCAAAAGCCTCCATACTAGGCAAAAAGCACATGTTAACCTTGAGGGATATATAAAATATTCTCAAAATTTAGAAACAACAAAAACTCCCATATCTAATACTTCCAAAGTTCAACTAACCCTCTCTCTTTGCTTCTCCCTCTCCCTCTCTCTCTCTACCTACCTAAATAACCAAATATTAATAGACAATAATAAAGTAAATAACTACTAACCAACTAACCCTAAACTAAAGTAGCCTACCAACTAACTAACCAACTAAGAAAGAGAGATATTGAGAGAGAGAATAGGGGGATGAAGAAGAAGAAGACAAAGAAGGAGAGACAAAGGAGAGAGAAGATGAAGGAGAGGAGAGGAGAGGAGAGAGAGAGAGAGAGAGAAGAAGAAGAAGAAGAAGAAGAAGAAGAGAGAAATAGAGAGAGAAGATGAAAAAGATAGAGAGATAGAGAGAAGGAGAAGGAAAAGAGGAGAGTGAGAGGTGAGAGAAGAAGAAGAAAAATAAAAAAATGAGAGGAGAGAGAAGAAGAATGAAAGACACACAGAGAGAGATAACGGGGGGAGAGAGAGAGAAGAAAAGAGAACCTACTAATAGCTAACCAACTGACTCCCATATCTAATACCAACAAAGTTTAACTAACCCTCTCTCTCTACTCCTCTCTCTCTCTCTCTCTCTCTCTCTCTACACCTAACCAACCAACCAATGCACTAACTAAACAACGTAACTAACACAACCTTCTCTTTCTCTCTCTCTCTACACCTAACCAACTAACCAATGCACTAACTAACCAACATAACTAACACAACCTTCTCTCTCTCTCTCTCTCTCTCTCTCTCTCTATCTATCTAACTAACTAAACAACCAATAGCTAACTTACTAAGTGAGAGAAGAGAGTGTGTGTATGTGCATGAGAGAGAGAAAAAGAATGCCACATAGAGAGAGAGATATTAGAGAAGAAAAGGAAAAAGAATGACAGGAGAGAGAGAGAGAAGAGAAGGAGAAGAAGAATCAAAGAAGAAGAATGAGAGTAGAGAGTGTGTATATGTGTGTGAGAGAGAGAAGAAGAATGAGAGAGAGAGAGAGAGAGAGAGAGAGAGAGAGAGAGAGAGAGAGAGAGAGAGAGAGAGAAGAAAAAGAAGAGAGAACCTACTAATAGCTAACAAACTAACTAAAATCATATAGATTTCTCTCCGTAACTACCTGACCAACCAAAATACTAACTAAACTAACCGACTAACCCTAAACTAACCAACTTACTAACCAACTGAGAGAGAGAGAAAGAGAGAGAGAGAGAGAGATAGAGCAGGGGGATGAAGAAGAAGAAGACAAAGAAGAAGAAAAAGGAGAGAGGTGAGAAAAGAGGGAGAAGGAGATGAGAGAGAGAGAGAGAAGAGAGAAAGAGAGAGAGAATAATAATAATAATAATGACATAGAGATAGAGAGAGGAGGAGAGAGAGAGAGGGTGAGAGAAGAAGGTTGGATAGAGGTGAGAGAAGAAGATGAAACCTGCTAATAGCTAACCAACTAACTAATATCATATAGGTTTCTCTCTGTAACTACCTGACCAACTAACATACTAACTAAACTAACCAACCTACTAACCAACTAAGAAAGACACACACACACACACACACACACACACACACACACACACACACACACATAGAGCAAGGGGATGAAGAAGAAGACGACGAAGAAGAAGACAAAGAAGAAGAAAAAGAAGAAGGAGAGAGGTGAGAGAAGAGGGAGAAGAAGGAGATGAGAGAGAGAAGAAGAGAGAAAGAGGGAGAGAAGAAGAAGAAGAAGAAGAAGAAGAAGATAGAGAGATAGAGAGAGGAGGAGAAGGAGGAGGAGAGAGAGAGAGAGAGAGGTGAGAGAAGGAGGGATAGAGGTGAGAGAAGAAGATGAAACCTGCTAATAGCTAACCAACTAACTAATATCATATAGATTTCTCTCTATAACTACCTGACCAACTAACATACTAACTAAACTAACCAACCTACTAACTAACCAACCAACTAAGAAAGAGAAACATAACCAACAAACCAACCAACCAATCCACACACCAAACCAATAGAAACAACAGATAAACTAATAAACATAGCAAAACAAAATTACAATCTGAAAGAGAGAAAGAGATCACCAACCTCAATAATAGTCGTCAAAAACTGCCCCAATGACCAATCCCACAAACAAAACTTTACTAAGCAAACCCAAACACCAAATAATTAAACCGCACCAAGCAAACCACCCTACCTCTCTCTCTCTCTCTCTCTCTCTCTCTCTCTCTCTCTCTCTCTCTCTCTCTCTCTCTCTCTCTCTCTCTCTCTCTCTCTCTCTCTCTCTCTTCGCCCATAACTAAGTTACAACAATGTACTCTAACTAAACTATCTAACCACTAAAACTAACTAAGCTATTAACAACTAACCTACCAGCTAAGCAACTAATAACTAACTTACAATTATTATTATTCTCTCAACATCCCCCTCTAACAACTAACTTGCCCAACCACCAACTAACTAACCTACCAACAACTAACCTACTAAGCTACTAACAACTAACCTACCAACCAAACTAATAACATAAAATAAACAATTAACCAACCAACCAATCAATTAAAAATCAAGCTAATGCTAAACAATTAAAGTAAACACACAATTTAAATAATCCAAACTAACTAACTAACTATATAAACAATTAAAATCACACATCTAAGATAAATAATTAACTAACCAACCAATCGATTAAAAATTAAACTAATGCTAAACACTTAAAGTAAACACACAATTTAAATAATCTAAACTAACTAACTAACTAACTAAACAATTAAAATCACACACACACACACACACACACACACCTCTCTCTCTCTCTCTCTCTCTCTCTCTCTCTCTCTCTCTCTCTCTCTCTCTCTCTCTCTCTCTCTCTCTCTCTTAACAAAGCAATTTATGCTAACCCCAAACTAACTATAGTAGTCAAAGTAAACAACTAAACTAACCTAACCTAACCTACCTAACCACTAACTAACTAAGCTGCTAACAACTAACCTACTTACAACTAAATAACTAAGCTATTAACAACTAACCTACTCTCTCTCTCTCTCAGAAAACAATTTAAGCTAACCCCAAACTAGCTATAGTAATTAAAGCAAACAACTAAAATAACCTAACCTACCTAACCACTAACTAACTAAGCTACTAACAACTAACTTACAATAACCTACCAACTAACTTACAAATAAATAACTAATATCTAATCTACCTAACCACTAATTAAAGTCACACACACACACGCACACACACACACACTCTCTCTCTCTAAGAAAACAATTTAAGCTAACTATTTAAACTAAACTAACCTAACCATTAACTAACTATGCTACTAACAACCAACCTACTTACAACTAACTTACAGTAACCTATCGACTAACTTACAACTAAATAGCTAATAATTAATCTACCTAACCACTAATTAAAATCACGCTCTCTCTCTCTCTCTCTCTCTCTCTCTAAGAAAACAATTTAAGCTAACCCCAAACTAACTATAGTGATGAAAGTAAACAACTAAACTAACCTAACCACTAACAAACTAAGCTACTAACAACCAACCTACTTACAACTAACTTTCAATAACCTACCGACTAACTTACAACTAAATAAGTAATAAGTAATCTACCTAACCACTAACTAACTAAGCTACTAACAACTAACCTACTCTCTCTCTCTCTCTCTCTCTCTCTCTCTCTCTCTCTCTCTCTCTCTCTCTCTCTCTCTCTCTCTCTCTCTCTCTCTCTCTCTCTCTCTCTCTCTCTCTCTTGTATAGTTTCATATATACTCCCCTTGTATACAAAGTTGTCCATCAACAAAGATAGTTGGGGTCTATCTTGATTCAACCAACACTCTTGAGCACATAAATCTATATGTCAACTACATGTGTAAGTTGACATGATGTTTCTTTCACATTCTTCATGCAATCTAAGATTATCTATTTCTCCTTGCAACTTATCCACATCAAAATGATTATGTCTCATATTATCTTAACAAATCTTGAAGGCAACCAAGATATCCTACAAAAACTTATATAAGGTGCCAAACAATGTAGATGAATTTTAACATTCTTTTGGTCCGTATGAGAAAGTAACATATATTAAGCAACCAAACCTTGTAAAATACATTTTTCCAATGAACTTTTCACATAAGGTTAGTACTTCACAAGATACATTTAAGAAGTAGTGAATCTCTTGCACAAAAGATTGTGCTAATTGTTGCACATATTGTGAGTACACAAAGTGATTCAATAGCTATCAATGAGTAGGATCTTATTCATAGGTCCTATTAAAGGTTGAAATCTCATCCATCATGACAACAAATGATGTCCAAAAATGATGAGAAGTGGATTGAGTCACAAAAATGGCACAATGAAAACTTCATAGTATCCATACTTGTCATAGATGATGTATTTGAAATGTTCCTATACATGATATATTTAATTTTTAGAATCTTATTACCTTTGAACTTAAATAAACTTACATCTTTGTTGTCAAATAACCTATTTGTGCATTAGAATTTATGTATAGACACTTAAATAACATTTGCTCTCCACAAAACATGTGGAGAAGGAAATGAGAAACTCAAAAAATAGGTGAGCTCTTCCTAAGGTAGTCAAGAAGTTCTTCAATTGCTTTAGTAGGATAGGTTTCATGGAGTCGTAGAGAGTGAGTTTACCCCTCTAGGTATCATTTCTATATCACGAAAGTCTCATGGCTATACATATTTAAACATCTATATTAATCAATGCTCTAAAAAATAAACATTTTTTTTTTGCACTTTCTTCAAAGCGACTCAAAGTAAGAACGTCATAATGGAAAAGTAGGAATTAAAAACCTATTGGAATGTCTCAAAGGTGAATTTAATGTATTCTCATATACTAAAGGAGAAGAGATGCTAGGCATATTATGTATTTCTTAAGGTAAAGTGATATACAATATGAACATGTTATCTTGGTAACTTCTATGCAAGCACAATCCTAAAAACTTAAACCATTCCCAACTCGACATCACAACACCCTTAGCTAGCTTGCCTGAGGCCTCATAGATTAGAAGTTTACATTAGCCTGATTGTCCGCATGTCCTTTCACACACACACACACACACACACACACACACACACACACACACACACACACACACACACACACACACACACACACACACACACACACACACACACACACACACACACACACACACACACACACACACACACACACACACACACACACACACACACACACACACCACTCTCTCTCTCTCTCTCTCTCTCTCTCTCTCTCTCTCTCTCTCTCTCTCTCTTCTCTCTCTCTCTCCACCTGTCCCGGAGAGACCCTGTCTGGCTATCTGCCTGGAACACACCTAACTACATGTCTGTCGTTGATTTCCTGTTGCCCCACAATGGCTGTCGAATTGTTAGACTGTCTGCAGATCTCTCTCTCTCTCTCTCTCTCTCTTCGGGACAGTCCACATGTCCCGGAGAGACCCTGTCTGCCTATCCGCCTGGAACATGCCTAACTACCTGTCTGTCGTTGATTTCCTGTTGCCCCACGATGACTGTTGAATTGTTAGACTGTCTGGCAGATGAGAGAGAGAGAGTGTGTGTGTGGACAGGTCCACAAACATACATCAAATGACAGGTCTAGAAATAAACATGCATCTTGAGAGAGTGTCGAATGACAAACAAACATATGTCCTCTGGGGGGGGGAGAGAGAGAGAGAGAGAGAGAGAGGAGGTGGTGGTGGAAAGAGACCACGTTTCTCAATGCCCCCAATCATGTGAGAGATTAATGACCACTTACGTTTCTCTCTACCCCCAATCATGTGAGAGATTAATGACCACTTTGGGTGAGCAATTAATGGCACTTTGGTTTGGTTTGGGAGCTAGGTTTCGGAAGCTCTTTGGTGCTTCGACACCTCTCAAACCTGTAGCTCAAATAATAATGTAGTATAGATATACATCATATGACATTCAAATCTCAAAATGAGGAACATTTTGATATTTTTATAACGTACATCTAGTTATAATAAAAGGTTTAGAAAAGAGTGACAAAAAGGGCCAATTTAGCGATACTCAAGGATGCCTTATATTAAAGTTTTAAAAATCCAAAATATGAAAAATTTACTTGGCTCAATTTTTAAACTCATCTCAAACTTATATTGTACATTAGAATTTATTTCATAGCTTGGAGTGGCTACAAAGGTGCATCTTTGGTGCAAAATTAACAGGCCCAATAACCATACTTCATGCAATTGGTGTCATTGTGCAACGTGTGAGGCTATGCCATTCACTTCACATTTTTGTAAGCAAAGGGAATCTCATGGTTGCTTCCCTTTGTTCACAAAAGATCAACCAATGCGCTTCATGCATAATGATGTATCTCTATGCATGCACAATGTGAAGCATCCAAGTACATAAGTACTTAATATTTGCAGAGCTATTGGAGGAAGTAATGAGGCCTTTTGTAAGGTGTTCAATAATACAAGCACCTCATGTTTGCAAAGCCACTAGAGAAAGTGACAAGCCCTTATGTAAAAATGCTTTACAAGGGTAGCTTCCTACTTGCTACTCATATTAGCCACATCGACCTCAACTTTCTCCATCTACATTTCATTCTTTGTTGTTAGTCACTTTATGCCATGCGTGTTTTCTTGGGACTTGGGGCCTCCTATGACTCATGTCCATTATTAAAATAGATGCCTTTAAATAGGGATATGGATAGCATGTCTTCTAAACTTTGGCATCTACCCATTCTACATATGCCAACACATGCTCACACTTGGCCTATGCATACAATATCAACATCTTGCTTATACATTTTTTGCAATGAAACACAAGATTATGACTCTATCCCCCTCCACGAATTAATTGCAATGAAAACATGCACACACACACACACACACACACACACACACACACACACATCAAACTAAGAATGGTAGGGAGAAAAGGTATGTGTTGGTATATATATATATATATATATATATATATATATATATATATATATATATATAGAGAGAGAGAGAGAGAGAGAGAGAGAGAGAGAGAGAGAGAGAGAGAGTGTGTGTGTGTGTGTGTGTGTGTGTGTTTGTGACAACAAACAAAAAATGGAAGAGCGGGAAGGTATTTATGAGTGCATGTGGAGAGTGAGAGAGGAGAGGAGTAGATGTATATATGTATGACCAATCACGTGTCCTTGCCTGCTACATAGGCCCCCATCATCCTCTTAGTCTCCCTAATATTCTTCCACTTCTTACAAACTGTGTTGTATAGAGGGCAACTTGCCTTGCTATCAAACCCTAGGAAGCCCAAGAAAGATGTATGTACCCTGTACTCTATTGACAAATCATTGAAGTATCTCTCTCTCTCTCTCTCTCTCTCTCATATGTTTGTATCAATGGACTCCTCTAATTCTCTCATATGTTTGTATCAATGGACTCCTCTAGTCATCGAGCTCTTGGACTCAAATTCTCTCCCTATGCCATCTTGACCCAATTTTGCTCTTTTGCACACGAGAGAGAGAGAGAGAGAGAGAGAGAGAGAGAGAGAGAGAGAGAGAGAGAGAGAGAGGTGCTGCATATTGGGTATAATCTATCACATGGAGAGAGAGTTAAAAATTAGTCCGTTGAAAACATTCAAGAGGCTTGGGAATATCCTATAGTTGCCATGTAGGTTTGGCATCTTTGCACATTGTGAGAAAAGGCTAGGAGCCTAAGTATGATATTTATTATCTTTGGAAATGCAAAATATATTACTAATTATATTTACAGCCCAAAACTATCACATGCTCTCATGTGGCCGATTTATTTACTCACATGGCTTTTCTTCTCTGCAGGGCCTAGGCATTAGCCTAAGCAAAGCCAATAATTTCTAACCTGGGATCCAAAAATGTTAATATTTCCCTAATATTTTGGGCACGTGCGGCCCGTCGCATCAACGTGATTGAGGTATAAATATCTTTTTTATGATGTGTGTTTTTGGGCATCGAGTAAATATCCCTACAAGAGAGGCAAAGTTGGCTGACTGAAGAGCTCTTCTGGGTTCTTTTGGAGCGACTGTTGGGTTCCTGTATGCTACTGTTCTTTATAGTATTATTAGTTGTTGTTATGAATAGTGAGCCTCCATCTAGTTGATACAGAGGCGGATTGGTGTCAACGACGAGAGACGTGATGGACTCCTGCGCCTCCTCCTCCTGCTTCTGCTGCTGCTGCTGCTGCTGCTGCTTCTTCTTCTTCTTCTTCTTCTTGATCGTCCCCAGTGGTAGTACAGCGTCCTCCGCATTCTCTTGCAACAACGCCACATGCTCTGGTCTGCCCTCGTTGTTCCCCGCAGTTTCATCATCTTCGGATCATGTCTGGCCGGTAAACTTTAATTTCTCTTGTGCTCCTTCTCATAAGTTGGATTGATTGGAGCATCAGAACCTTGTCCGGCATTCTTGTTGTGAGTACCAATACGTACAATTGGTTGACGCATCCAAACTGTACTGGGTACAATTGTGTGTAATAATTGGTACAATTGATCTGGGCATCAGAACCATACTGGAAACATTGTCATTGGTATCAGTGTTGTGAGTAATTACGATGATGATGGCCGCTGATCGAGACCTACTGAGATGCATGCCATGCGATGTGGGTCTCTGCCTATCCTCTGAACCACCCTTCTATCCCAATGTTTCACCTAGGCTCTCTCACCATGGGCCATTTCAGAAACTGGAGATCATTACTGTCTGGCATACACAGACTCCTCAGTATTATTCCATCACTGACCATCGGCTCACATCCCAGATTATTGTGCCTCGTCTTCAGATTGATGTTGTCCTGCATGCTGAGAGGTGTTGGGGGGTACCTGTACGTATCATCGAGTGCATCATATTTGGATTGACGCCGTCCCACATGCTAGGATAATTGCGGGAGACCTGGAGACATCATTTGGCTGAAGATACAGCTCATCAATGTGCCTTTATTGATATATGTGACCTGGCCCTTTTTTCACAGAGCACCATAGTCAGATTACATGGCATTATGCAGTCCATGTATGGCTATTGCCACCTCCTTTTCATGTATGAGATTCTCCCCATAAAACATTCAGCCGAGTCGTTTGCAGTCCTTTTGTGTACATTTCTACGGTGACTTTGTTAATTTGTTTGTATGCCTTCTATTTTGTAGTTATGCTCAATTTGCAGCTGTAGAAGGATATTCTCTAAAAGAAAACAGAACAAACATCATTGTTGATGAGTTTAAATGCATTTCTAAAGATGCAGAGGTTTTTTTAAGACAAACATCATTGATTGCCGCCACAGGACTTGACGTTTAATTGGAGGTCTGTGCTGGGAAGCCTTACCGGATTCATTGGAGCTGCACTAGGGAGTGCTGGTGGAGTGGGTGGTGGATCCATTTTCATACCTACAGCCAATCTAATTATAGGGTTTGATGCAAAAACTTCAACAGCTTTGTCAAAGTGTAAGATAACCATGATACAAGACTTAATCATTGGGGAAAATCTCATTACCTTGGGGCATTGTGGTCCTTCAGAGTTGTTAAGTCTGCCATTTGTTTATTTTATAATCACCAGATTTACCTTAGTAAACTGATATCCCTGCTGGTCAGAGCTGGGAGTGGTCAGCCTCATTTGACTTCTGCAAAATGCTTCATGCTTTTGCATATTTGTATTTTTCACTATTATTCATGCTACTCTATGGCTGACCATACTGTGCATTTTGTGCAGGTATGATCATGGGGGCTGCTTTGTCAACTGTCATTTACAACATTAGGCTCAAACATCCACAGAAAGATTGCCCCTTAATAGATTATGATCTTGCACTACTTGTACAGCCCATGCTGCTGCTGGGTATCAGCATTGGTGTCATTTTTAACGTGATCTTTCCAACTTGGGCTATCACGTTCTTACTTGTCTTCATCATGATAGGTACAAAACTTCCTTTTTGGACAGCAGGCCCTGTGAGAGACTATTATAATTGACTCAACGACACATGTTGTTTGATCAATCATCAGGTACTGGTTCTAGGGTGTTCCAGAAGGCTGTAAAAGCATGGGAGAAGGAAACAGCTGAGAAAAGGGTAAGTTAAACCTGAGATTTCCTGGTTTGGCTAAGAGAGAACATGAGACATTTCAATGGGTAGGCTCTGTCTGATTTCAGATGCAGGAAGGCTTAACAACGGAAAAACAAACAGGTATGAGCGATTTCTGCTGCAAGAGTTATTTTCAGGGCATGCTGTTGTGTAAATTGGTGGCTGCCTCTAAATGTGGCTTAACTTTTCAAAAAACTCTGTCAAAATAGACGATCTCCAAGGCAACATGATAGCAGCCCGAGTAGGTTGTATCAGTTCTATTTAGAAGAACCAAGTACGGCTAGGCCAAACAGATCAAGCTAGAACCAATTGTGAAAAACAATATCCTCTGTGAGATTTTTTGTTAGCCAGATCTCCAGCCCAATTTGATTTGTGTACTATTGCAAAACAAGGGTTGGTCCCAACAAAGTAAGTGCCTTTGAAATACTGCAAGACTCTTATGGTGATTTGCCAATGGGTGCGTCAATGCAGTTATAAACAAGATGTGAGGAATGATTTAGCAAGATGCAACAAAAAGTCAACAAGTGGTGGTACTGATGAGAATCGAACTTCTTTAAATGTTAAACACAATCAACTACCACTAGTATCCATAAGTACATATGCAGTCTCATTTGTGGCCTTCATGTAGTGCTTTCTTATCATGCTGCTTCTACATGTGCACATTCTAACATGTGCAGATCTGGAAAATGAAATCAAATAATGCAGCTCATTTGTGATATGAGTGGTTATTTGCTGGGTTAAAGCTGAGCCATGCGAGTGTTTTGTCCAGTATACTTACTTGATTCAAAAATCTAAGTCAGATCCAGTGCAAAAATACACTAGGTGGATCAAGAACTTCTTAGGCAGGTTAAAGAGTCTCCACTCACCTGGTAATAGGTTGTGCCCATTATTGGATGAATGGGACCTCTCCAAAACTAGGCTAGTCTCCAAAAACAGCTTGAAAAAATGGGTGCAGCACCTGAAGTAGGCTACAAAACTGCTAGGGCTTGGCCATCACGTTTCATAATAGCCAGTTCATGTGTAGAGCCATTGCTGTTTAGAATTTCAGGTTAGATTAAAGATGCAAGGAGTTTGAGGGAAGCATGTTTTGCCTGTTTAATAATTGTGGAGCTCAACCAAATTACATGAAAGAAGAGAGCTGCTTGGCACATAATCCAATGTCTTATGCTTAGGAGTGCTACTTTGAAAGTAGCTTCCTTGCACGTGAGGCTTTTGTTGATCTATTCTCTTTCCCTCTAGGTTTGAGAGGCTGGAGGGAAGCAGGGATAAGTAAACTTGGGTAAAAGCTCAAGTCGACTTGTTGATGTATTCTGCTCTTGTACTGTTGCTCGTTTTGGCTGGTGTCATATGGAAGTTGGACTCCATTGTGAGCTTGCACCCATCTATTTTCATTTTGGCTTTTATGCATGTACTCATTTCATTCTGAATAACATTCAGGATTTCGTGGAGAGTGTTCGTCAGTCTCTTAGTCCAATATTTTAGTTTTGCTACTTTCATTCTTGTTGTTCAGCATGTGGATTCCATAATTTCAACTTCGATCAAGCAAAGGCGAAAACAAAAGTAGAACAGAGGGAAGAAGGGCAGGTGAAATTGTGGAGTGCCAAAACTTCTATCTGATCCCCATCCTCAAGAAAGTGTTTATTGGAAAACTATTCATGCAATTCGGAAGTGGACTCAATTGACTGATTTAGAGTCTTTATCCATGCGATGTACTACAGAATGATTGCAAGTTGTTGGTTGTTGTAGTTCTTGCTTAGGCTCATAATCGAATGCTTGCCCTAGAGTGGGAATAAATGTCTTGATGTGATATCGAGACTCGGAATGACACCATATGCTTTTCTCTTTATTCTGCTTGTACATTCTTGAACTTTTGCAATTATCTTAAAGAAAGTGGTAGGTCTGATATTTCCGAGCTGTTTTCCATTTCCAAGTATTGAGCCATTCTACCGTGTGTGATATGAGCAGCAAGGCTGCTGTGCAGTGGATCTCCAGCAAGTAATGGCATGGTGATTGGTGCTGTCCTAAAGGACACAAGATAGAGAGAAGGAAATCACAGAGCTGTCCAGTTCACAATGTGAGCAGAGCACTTTATGGTTTGCAGAGAAAACAAAAAATGTGAGAGAGACTCAAATAATACCATATATGTCCAAAGAGTGTAGAAAAACTAAAACCACTGCCTCTCAGGGAGCAAGTTGAGTGGAGGAGTCAAAGGAGATGACCTCCAAATGATCTGAAGCAAGACAGCACCAAAGCTTGGATGTTGGAGGATTCCACATGGTTCGAGATGATGAAAATGTAGTTTTAGCAGTCCTTGACGAGTGATCAACTGCAAACACAGCCTTTGGAGGAGAAAACACAGCTCTTTGGGAACTCCAGGAAACAGGCAGCAGCAAATCTGATGAAAATGCATGTTGGCGCCTGAACACTTTAGGTACCTTTAATATTTATGCTTTGGGATGTTTAATGAGTTGAAAAGTGGATTAAAGTTAATTAACACTTTGTTTTCAACACCCCCTCTCAACCCAAAAACTTGAGCCAAGAGGGACTGCAAAGCATAGCTTGTGTGAGAGGTCTCCCCTGAAAGTAGCCAAGGCATTGGACAAAGGGTACGCATTGGCTGCCACTAATGGCTTACCAAGTCTACAAAGGTGATGAGGAATTACCTCTATTTACCTTGGAAGATCTCACCTCAAAGCAGCTAGGACATTGGTCAATAGATGCGTGTTGGCTACCCAAGAACATATCAAGAGTCAAGACTACAAAGGTGACGGTTATCTTCCCTCGGAAGCCCAACTTCTTAAAAAAAATAAATCATTTTCATTTCTTTTGATTTTTTATCCCCTAAATTTCCTTGGTGTGTGTCTCATGGGGAAAAGGGACGGTTAGCTCACATGCTTCTCAATAGGGAAAATACCCAACCACCCACAAGGGCATTGAAGATGAGGAATGGGATGCGAAAGGTTGTGGCAGTCCATTAATGACAATCCGAGATTAGTGGATGTTGCTTGGGATCTTTGCTTAATGGTGGGAAAGGGTAAAGCATGCTACACAATGCATGGCATTTCACACGAGAAGGGGCTCCTAAATACAAGTGTCCCACTTCCAAGTGCAAAAAATATAAACGCAGCAACATTGCAATATTTCCATAAATAGACTAAGTTAGGGTAATTGGGAGAAGGAGAAGGGTCAAACCTCGGACTAAGTCCCAAAGGCCATGACTCTAGAGCATATATTGTAGTAGATTGTAATTTGATCCAGTTAACATTATCTTATTAGTGAATTCATTTTTAGCTTTAACAACAAGATTGCCTTGTGAGCCCCAAAGGAATGTGAATGGAACTTGAAGCTTGCAAGGTCTTAGAGGAGGGATGTTGGATCTCGAGGCTCTAGGGAACTCCAAAGGAGTAGGAATAAGGGAACTTGTGGGTCCAAAAGTGGGTGGATAATTGGAATCAGATCAGATGGACTTGGGAGCCCCAAAGGATGACAATAAATAGAATTCGAAAGTCCTAGGAGTCCCAAAGGACAATAGAGGGGGCAAGTATCCCCTACAATCCCGAATGTTTGACGAATGTGTGCTTTAGGGGGTGCTAACATAGAGGGCTGAGGGAGGGGTGCTGTAGGCATGGGTGCCGTGCCATAGGGTGGGTTCAGAATCTGTAACTGGCTAAACTAACTAACCATTTGTGAGATTGGTAGTGTGCTAGATGTAGGAATTGAGAGTCCATGACTTTGAGGGCCCATAGGCATGTACGAAGTCTGATTCCAAGGAATTCCTTTTACAAAACTCCTTGATCCCCTTGGTATAGTGGCTAGGGCTTGGCAATAAATGTGAAAAAGCCATAAGTCAAATCCATAAGGGTAGAGGATCCACCTTATGGAGCATTAGAAATTTGGTTTGTAGTTGTGCCCAAAGAAACCGGATGACTAATAGAGGCAAAGCTAGGGACATGGCTGAGGGCAAAGTTTGATGGAACTGAAGACCTTGTGCGTTTGATCCATAGTCTCGGTAGGATATCCTATGGTAATGAGATGGGAGGTAGGATAGGAAAAGTAGTGTAGGTGTGTGTGGAAGCATAGGTGGGTGTTATATGAGATGTATCAATCAACAAAGAATTACTAGAAGTAGTAATTGGCCAATGAAGATAAATATTTGCCCTATGATGGGCAGCTTCCTGTTGAAATTCACATAGTTTTGTGAAAAGTTTCATGATAACTGCCCACGTTGATACCCTTTATTCCGTGTTTAAAGGGTCATTGAAGACCATTGTTAGCCTAGTTGTCTAGGACTCTAGTGTCATCAGGGTTAGAGTTACTAAGGATGGTTAAGCTGTTTTAGGATTAGGCTTGTCCATAAATGGACATTTTGTGCAAATCTAGCATATTAAATGTGGCATTAGTCATTGTGGTCTTTGGTGCATTGTACTTTTAATTTGTTCATTAGTACATTGGCTTTTATTTGTAATTGAGTATCATTGTGCTTCAATTAACTCTCTCTCTCTTTCTCTCATCTATTACACAATCCTTCACACTTGGGCCAACAATTGTCAATAACTCATGTTTGGCTGCACATCAACTAAATCAAGATGAAATATATCTTTTGTAAAAGAAACATTCAAAGCTGGCTAGATTGTAGTGCCATAGGATGCTTGGTCCATGGTGGTCTGTTCTCTCATGGAAGAAGACTTTGGATTTTCTTTAACCACCTTGTCCAACTGTGCCCTACTTCCAGAGGGCATATTAATGTCAAAACTCAAAGAAGTGAGTTCATTGATGAGTAGAGATGCCTCAGAGCTTGGAATCGATGGAGTTAGAAGAGAGGGTTTTGAGTATTGTAATTGTTTTTAGAGTATCAGACAGATATGTCAGAAGTTCGGGAAGTTTGCTCATGCAATCCCTAGTCTCACAAGTGCTCTCATAACATGTGAGGAGAACACTTTGGGGTTTGCAAAGAAGTCACAAAATATGTATGAACTCGATTAAAAAACTAAGCTCAGATAGAGACTCAAACAAAAAAGAACACAGAAAAACAAAAAGTGTAAAGTGAATGAATAGCTCAATGAATTGAATATTAATATATGTCCAAAGAGTGGAAAAGAAAACCCAATCACTGTTACTCAAGGAGCTGGCTTAGCGGAGGGAGTCGAAGGGGATGGCCTCCAGGTGATGCTGAAGTAGCACACCACTAAAGCTTTGATGTCAGAGGATGCCATGCAATTGGAGATGATGAAAACGCAGTTGTAGCAGTCCCAAATGAGTGACTGGCAGCAAACACAGCCGGTGGAGGAGAAAATGCAGCTATATGGGAACTCTAGGAAGTGGGCAACAAGAAATCTGATGAAAATACAGCTTATAAATGCTCTGGGGAGACTCTCTCAGTCAGGGCAGCCTGATCAGCAGCAAATGCAGCTGAAGAAGGTGCTGGAAACAATGAATAGAGGGCTGGAATCAGGTTACCAGCAGCTAGATGATGACATGGCAGCTGGGTGGCAGCAAGGCAGATAACAGTGCTGCCAGCAGTTTGTGGATGACGTGGTAGCAGGTCTGCAGTAGTTGGGGCAGTTGCCAGCATGTGGACAGCAGCCAGGGTGATGGGCAGCAACTGTAGGATGCAGGATACTGAATGGCTGGACAGATCCCCTATTTATAGATACATGAGCCAACCAAATGTCTAGGGTGGCACTTGGGGTGTCTCAGGTGGTGCTCAGACACATCGGATGCATTTAATGTGGGCACCCCGAGACTTTAGCTACATTTAATATTTGAGTTTTGGGGATGTTTAATGAACCGGAAAAGGGGATAAAAATTAATTAACCCTTTGTTGCTTAACAAGGGATGACAAAGAAGGGTCAAGGGCAGCAAGGCAATGAGGCAGTCAAGAGTGGGTCTAGAATAGCAAGGTCACATGAGTAGATGCAGAGAGAATGAAGTGCAGACAAGGAAGTAAGAGTTGGCAGCTTTGATAAAGGCATTGAGCTGTAAACAAAAATTGTGAACCTTCACTTGCTTCACTTACAAGCAATGTTTTTATGAAAGAAACCTATTTTCATTGCTTCACAACTTAAGCTGAAGTAGAGAATATGAGATCATAAGATATGTTAATATTGTTTTAATCAAATCTTATTTTTTCTTATGTTAGAGGAAGCTAGTGGGCTCTATGAGCCTCTTGATGGTGATAAAAATAGCAATGTCAAGACTGCTTCAGCTGCATGTGAGGACTCTACATTGGTAAGAATTCTACAAAAAGTTTTAAAGTTATGACTACTTTCCTTGCATGGGGTTGCTTTGTCATGCAGAAAATATCATCCGTTCATGCTGCTACTTTTTGTCAAAATTCAACTTTATCTATCTAAATATCTACCCTGAAGGTTCTTTTTGTGTTCCAAAGCTTGATCCCTAGCTTATGAGATCGAGGGAAAATATTACGTGTGTGTCCTTGCTAGAATGCCATCGATGAAAGTGTTATAAGCATCCCTCATATTGGACTGCTTCGTCTCATCACTTTTCTCTGTAGATGACTACTGCTGAGATTTAGAGTAATCCACCTTTTCTTCACTTTCTGCTATGATGAATTATTGCTCTGCATGCAGCCAACATGGGGTTTTGGTCCTGTGTGAGGTTTAAGCAATGTTACATGAAAAACACTATGTATTTTCAATTGTTGAAAGCTCAAGCCTGTATGAAACTGCATTTAGCTTGTCAACCATGTTAAATGGACCATGAAAGCTCAAGCCCATATGAAACTTGATTTAGCTTGTCAACCACTTTAAATGGTCTGAACTATCTGTTGAATAATCTCAGAAGGGATGAAGTTTGGTTAGACCCTTGTAACTTGTTTCAGCCTAATTTTGTAAAATCTCAGAACATAATGGCCCTTTTCAATAGCCAAATGTTGTCGACATTTTTATGTTTGACCTTTTCAAAATCTTACCACCTTTTTGTTCTTGAGCTGCTTTGATAGTGGGCGATACTTCACTCGTTGCTATTTGTAGACCTGAAGCTAAATCATCAGCAGGAAAATTCTGTTAGTGTGCACAATTGGATGAGGGTCACTTAACCTCTGAGCTTTTCTTGTTGATCAATGCATAGTACTATTGTAGGCAAACTCCAAGAAAATGTAGATCCCCTATGCCTTATGTTCACTAACATAAAGGTTTTCACATATCAAAAGGACTGAGATGCAGACTTTCTGTTTGTCCATCGATTTGAGGTGAAAAGATGAAGGGACTTTCAAGTGGTTTTCAAATACTTTAACAAGCACAGCAAAATTTAATTGCAAGTTTGAACGGTAAAGATTGTTTCGTTTGGCCATGCATTTGAGGTGAAATGATGAAGAGAATTTCAAGTGATTCTCAAGTAGCTTAACCAGGCACAAGCTACAACAAGAATTCATTATAAATTTGAATAGTGAGGATTGCTTATGGCAACATCTTACATGTTAGAGTAAACCGTCTTTGTTGAAGCAAGTTAGTAATAGAGCATGGCTTAGCAGATACCTATATGCATGCATTGATCAGAACATGGATAAGTCTTTCATGAGCTTTAAATTAAGGTTGTCTCTTTAAAATGTAAAGGTCACTGTACAGCATGATTGTTCCTTGGTAGAAAAGGCCACTCTGCATTGTCATCATGAAGTAATCACAGTCACTTGTGCTCATGGAGTTATCCGGAATTTGAAAAAAGTTAATGGATGTTAATAATGTATTCATAATGTACAGGATACTTTGAGGAAGAACATTCAGTGGAGAAGTGTTGCGGTTTTGGGTTTTGTGTGGATGATGTTTTTGATCTTGCAAACTCTGCAGGTAGGTCATTCAGCAAGCAAAGAACCTTTCATTATTCTTACTGTGTACTGCTTTACATTAACTCTCTAATATCACTTAACAGAGCCACACTCAAACATGCAGTATGAATTATTGGATCTTAAGTTTTTTCCAGGTACTGTAGTCAGAATCCTCTGCTTGAAATCCTTGTTTGCTACAAGTAGATGTTTCCTCTCATCGTGGCTTATCATATTCTGACTGGTTATGTAGGTTCCAGTTGCTATTTTAGCATTTCTTGCATCGGCTTTCAAGCTCTACAGAATGAATAACCAGCAAGATGCAATTTCAGTTTTAGAGCATGAGGCCAGACCATTGCAATATCATCCATTAAAGCTTGCCATCAGCGCAATAGTCAGCACAATCGGTGGCTTGTTAGCTGGAATGGTGGGCCTGGGTGGAGGCTTTGCATTAGGGCCAATGCTTCTTGAATTTGGAGTCGAACCACAGGTAAAAAGAACAGGCCTAAAGCTTGCAATATGTATACTTCAATTTTGTCAGAGTTGCCTTGCTGAACAAAAAGATAATGGCAGGTTCTTTCTGCCACGGCTACTTTTGCAATGCTTTTTTCCTCTTCTTTATCAGTAGCAGAGTATTATCTCCTGCACAGGTTTCCTGTACCATATGGTAAGTGCTATCCAGCTTCCTTTTGCTGCTATTTATCTGCCCTGGGGAGATAACAGGATACAGCTCCAAGAATGAAAAGTTTCTAGTTACGTGTGGGCTCATTTAAACAGCTGGTCTGTTAACTTTCAAAAAAGGGAAGGGCTGTAGGAATGGGAATAGTAATATGCAAGTCCCAGAGGAAGTGCTATTTTTAATGTCTGAGGTATTGTTCTAAAGGTCTTTTGCGCACGATGCATTTGAGCCCTAAAATGTTGTATTGCAGCTCTTTACCTATTTGCAGTGAGTGTTATTGGAGGCTTTTCCGGACAACATGTGATGCAAAGCTTGATAAAGCTTCTAGGAAGAGCGTCCATCATTGTTTTCCTTTTGACTTTTTTGACAGTGATGAGCGCTGTTTTCATGGGTGAGCCTCCCCTCTACCTTAGCTCAATATGTATTGTGCAGTGTGCCTTTATACGCTTTCTTAACATGCTAAAATCTTTCTTGTATGTCAAAGGTGCATTGGGTCTCGTAGAGACTATTGAAAGTTGGAAACTGGGGGAGAACATGGGTTTCACAAGTTTATGCTAGCCTGGCTATTTGATTGGGCAAGCGTCATCTACAGGACCTTAAGGTTTGTTTTAAATGCTCAACCTTTGGTTTGTTTAAATGCTCATCCTTGGCAGGAAGTATTAAAAGATATTGCACTTCTGAAACTCTCAGCAGAAACCAACTGGTTTACATTCCTGTCTTGATAGGTGTAACCCATCTTGTAGCCCATCTCACTTAATAGTTCACCCAAAAAGTTTAATGGTAGCAACTGAATTAGTGTTCTCACATGTGGAATGGCAGGTATATTAATATATGGTTCCTTACCATTCAGCCTAAATTTTCTTGTTTGCTCCGGCAGATTTAAGGTATAGCACTGCCTTCAACGCCCTGTTGCATGAAGGAGCTGAACCAGAACAAATTCTTATAAGGGGAGATACACTACTGTTATTGTTTGGAAATTTATTTTTGAAGCATTTTGATTAAAGGAAGCTCTATTTTGTTCAACAGCAAGCCTCTAGATGAGATGGAGATTTCATCTCTTTCAAGGTTCTGTTTTTGTAAATTACATTTATTATTGCTTCAACCAGAACAAATGTTATTGTCTGGAGTCCCTTGATCAAATATTTTGGATTGCCATATTGAGCTTCATGGTAGTCATGACCTGGGACCCCGGCACTTTTTTTGGGTGCTTTTTTCCATACAGCCTCTCAGATGGTCTGGCATTGTAGCTGATTGGTTGTCCACACAAATGTTGTATAGGTCATGTACTTAGATACTCTTTACAGAGTTCCTTCTACTTTGTATTTTACCTCAGGAGGACCTTTCTCAGGTGCTATTAATAGAATTTTCTTTTCTTGGAAAAAAAAGTTTTATGGTAGTCATGATTGGGCATGTATATTTGCATGTGTCTCATAGTGCAGTTTAACTGGCTCAAGGAGAATCTCCTAAATGAATGAAGTGTTTTTCCTACATGTTAGCCCACCGATAGATATATTTTCTCTCCTACCAAATTTTATAACTTCAAGTGGTCCATTGTAACAGGTCAAAGGTTAGGGTATGGGGATCAGTAAAGGAATGCCCCCCGAAAGAAAAACAAATGGGCCGATAAGAGTTTCATCAGCATGTGTGCTTGGTGACTTGGTCGGTGTGACATGTTGTTATCTCAGTTCAGTGGTGTGAGTTCAATTTTGTTCCTTAATAGGAGATGAAGTCTTCTGATGTATGAGTGTTTGTGGTTCTTGATCTTTGCTGCACCATTTCTGCAATTATGAAAAGTTCCAGATGCACTCTAGAAATATGGGCAGTTGGAACGGTATAAAGAAATGGAGCTACCTCTTAGAAACCATAAAAGGCCTATGTTGGCTAATATTTGGAGGGAGGCATCCCCTCTTGTGGGCATTTGAGTGTGTCGTTGAGTGACCAAAATGTGGTTTCTTAATTATCATATTTTTCTGGCTCATTCAACAGCCCTAAAAGGTATTTTTACTTTTCTGTAGGACAGTTGTTTGTACAGCACTCTAGACTTTTTCTTTCTCCAGCTTGTTCTATAAAAGGGACTCAGTATGCATACCACTATTCATCCCTCTATCCCCTTGTTGTCATGCATTACTCTATCATCATCATTACCTGGTCTCTGCATGCCAAAGGTGCCACCTTGCTTCCTTGTGCTACAGCCTCTCCACGATCTTTATATTGCTTCCTTTTTACTCTCAACCTGTAGTTGGCTATTCTTAGCCTGCCACATGACACTGCTGCATTCTCATCTGGACAGCTGATTCGGACTGCTGGTCTTCATCATTAGATCTACATTTTGCTGCTACAACATTCACAGCTTCAGATTTCAGTCCTCTACATCAGCAGTAGCCCTCGGCTGTTGCATGATATCATCCTCAGCTTCAGTCTACCTCATCTTCATCACTTTTAGTGGTATTGCTGTACTTAAGATCCATAAATAGAGGATGACACTCTCCAGTACTCTCCCTCAACTTGCTTCCACGAAAGTGAGGGGTTGTTGGACATGTATGCTCTTTAAGCACCCACATTTGGATAATCTTCTTCCCTCATTCATTTTCAGCATTAATTCATTCATCAGATACTCTTTACCTTTTTGCGTTTTGTGTTCTTGTTTGAGTCGAGTGTATTTTAGTTGTATATGTATATGTTTTCTCTATGCAAACCCTAGCATATCTTCACATGGTATTAGACTTGGCGCTCTTGTAAAGAGTGTCATGCACAACTATTGTGAAAAGCGTGGTTTGTACAAGCTATAGGAGTGACACAACCAATTGAAACTCATAAATTCTCAATGTCTTGGTCACTTCTTTCTTGGGAGCCTATGGTATCTTAGTTTTATCCTTCATTTAAGGACAATGTGCTCTCAATGAGGACAACCAATCCTTATCTTCCTTTAGTTTACTAGACGTTGAGTGGATGTTGGACTTGGAAGTTCATGGAATACAGGCATAGAAGGTGGCCCAATTACACTCAATCTTCTCTCTATACTCTACTAGGTTGTGCGCACAACTAGTGAAGTTGACCACCTCTCCATTTAGGGGGAGGATATACCACTTTTGGGACTACAAGTGATATGTTGTCTTCATCTTTCCTAGCCCCAACATTAGATTCATTTAATCCTTTTGATATGTATGCGAAGAAAACCCTCTTTGTTGCTCCTTTTTTGTGTAGAATCTAATTGCCAATGGAGGCCCAAACTGATATCATATTTTAATATTAATAGAGGAGGCTCTAGAGAGAAAAGTGTATCTTGAGGTGTACTTGTTACATTACCTTTTGTTTCATATGAGCATATTATTGTTGCTATTCATTCTCATTTATCCCTTGTTCCTCCCTCTTCCGATAATCTTAAGTTCTCTTTCTTATACTTTCAATAGCTTAGGATTAGATTTCGCATTTGTGTCTTCTACCTTAGATTCTATTTTTTAAATATGTAGCACTAGGATTTTGTGCTTCTTCTCAAGTTCATTTTCTTTTTCATGCATTAGCTTAGGATATCAATAGTGAAAATTCATGAAAATATATTGTACTATTTACGGGTAGGTGATATTGTTGGATTAATTTCTTGGTTTCAATCTTTTTGTTGTTATAATGGAAAGCTTAGCATATGTAGACATTGATAGTGGGCCACTCCATGAGATGAGTTAACATGTCTACACTTAGCACATTGATGGTTCGTATGATCCTCACATGGCCATTGACTCCTCATTTATTGCATTTAGCTAGTTACATCTACTTATTGTTGGAATAGTTATAGTGCTATTTGATTACTATAGGCACTTATGCACTGTTTGACTAAGTAGGTTACTTTTCTTTATATCTTATCTTATCTACACTTCTGTATATATCCAGCAGGGAAAAGAAGAAGAAAAATACAAGCAAGAAAATGTTTTGGTCTCCATCTCTTTTCTTGTATTCTTGAGTGAGCTTCTCCTTGCATCTATTGTGTGTATGTTGGGTGCAACAATTTAAAAAAGTCTCCTTTTTATTTTCTCATTCTTTGCCTTGAATATTACTTGTGGAGATATCCAAAGTAGGGCAAAGTAAAATCTTAAATTGTTGTGAGATTGGGTGTATAAGCAGTATGATATATAATTGTATTGTTTTTTTTGGCTATTTGAGATGATTTTTATCCTCGGTTTAGTATCCCAAGGTTGTGGACAATAGTTTCAGGGTGTATTGCATTGTTGGATATGTTGGCTATTCTTAGGTACATAGGTTACATATTTCACGCTTGTAAGTTGTGAGGTGTTTGAGAGCAAGTAAACACAATGTTTATATGCATTGTTGAGCAATTAATGAAAAATATTACCTGGTTTATGATTGTGCACTTTTTGTACAAGCTTGTAGAAGACTTGCTTGTTGTTTGATACTTAGACTTGTAATAATGTTTAAGAATAGTAAAAATATTATCATTGAGAATCTAGATGAGAACTATTGTTGTACCTCACATGTGCAACATGTTAGACTTAAGGATGAACTCTTATTCTTTGAAGAGCTTCAAATCACATACATTGGGGGCTATCTCTCACATAGCCTCTATTTATGCTCTACTCTAAACTAATTACAATCCCTTAGCTCTTGCCATAGCTTTGCTCCTCCTTCAATAAGGTTGTCAGCTTGTTTGTAGTCCTTTTGTGTACTTGAATAAAGTGGGGTTTCAATATCCTTAAAGGGAAAGTAGATTTGAAGAAAACAGAAAGAAAATGACCAAAACAGTGTGCTATGATACCAATTGTGAAGGGAACTAGAGAGGGAGAAGAGAAATGTGAGAAGACTACAGAGAGGAGAGAGAATAGGAGAGAGAAAGTTAGAAAGAGAAATCAAACCATGAAAGCTAGAGAGAAAAGCAAAAGGACTTGATTATACAATAACTAATCCCTAACTGAGTATCTCAACACTTTATATACCCTGCTTGTGTGCGGACCCCTTGTCTAACATGTCTATCCCACAGTTATACAAAGTCTTTCTTTGATAGATGGGGGTGTGTGGTCTTACTTCCAACATCGGCTTAGGTTTTGACTAAGGTTTTTGTCTAGGTGTAGTTTTCTTTCTTTGTGAGCATGTTGGAGCTTTGACATTGATTAGTAAAGGTGGTCTTGTGTGTGGTTAGTCTAACCATGACCATGGATTTCCCACATAGTACCCCTAAGCACATATAGTAAGGCCATGAGAACCCATTAGTGCTTTGTGTTAGCTCTCCATCTAAACCTACATTTGTTAACTCTAGATATTCTTCTTCAATTATTGGAGATTTTTGGTGTTTGGATGTGGTAGTCCTAGAGGTTGTGTTTGTGCTTTTGGTCATATTGGATGCATTATTTTCTTTTGGAGGAGTTGTGCTCATTGGTCTTTCTCTTCACTATGTGCATTAACTCCTTCAACACTTTTTTACTTTTTTCATTAGGCTTCTCATGTGATATAGAGGTTGATTTCTTGCCCTTGCCTTAGGAATTGGCAACATTGTTGTTGATATGGAGGATGGTTTGTTACCCTTCCCTTAGGAATTGGCAATATCACCTTTAGTAAAAGCTATGATGATCTTAATGTTTTGTAGTGTCAAGAGTATGAGACACTCGTTTAACATATGCCTTGTGTGTGATAGCCATTCCAACACTCAACCATTTCTCTCGAGTAGTTCACTCCTTTCCCTCTTTTTTGTAACATTGCATCATGATTGGAATATGGTTGTGGTCCATGAAGACCACATTATCCTCTTTGTCATTTGTTACATAAGGATCCATGTATTCCTCTTCTTTGCATAGCTTAAGATGTATAGGAGGGTTGCTAGATCTATAAGTTATTGTAGGGCCATAAGGCTTTGGTATCCTTAATTGATTTATGTAAGCTCCAAGGGTTGCTTGCCTTTGGTCAAATGGGTGTGTAGGGATAGTTGAGGCTCTCTTGGGGGGAAAGTTCTCGATTGAATGATTAATAGTGAAAACTTGCAATAGTGGAAGGAAGCCTTCTAGTGATCTCCATCATGGTGTATGCATTGTACATTTTTCCTATAGGGCTAAGATTGCTTCAAGGCTTCTATAATCTTTAAGAGCTCTTGTTGTTGCATCTTCACATCGGTCACAAGGTCTTGTGTGGTGTTGAGCTCTATCCGGCTTCTGTTATGTTGAGGATCTTGTTGGGACCTTAAGCTTTTCTATCACTGCTCTCTTAGTGGAGATAATCAATCCTAATGGCTTTACCTAGTACATGAACTTTGGATTTGATTTACTCTCACGTTCCTTGTGCGATTGTCTTGTAGATATCTTTAGCTCAATTTTCTTTGATGAAAGGTTTTGTGACTTCCTTGTTAGTTATTCTCTTTGGCCATTGTAATGCTCTTAAAGGGACACTTGACTTGGAGATATAGTCTCTCATGCTCTTCTCTTCCTATTGCTATATGTTCATGAGTCAAACTATAAGGTTATTTGTGTACCCAACGTCCATAAATTTCTTAATAAAGAGATGCTTGATGTAAGGTATCAACCTTTATTACGTGATGAGTAACGTTTTAGTGGTCGCCCAGAGTTTACCTTCCAATTGTTGCCATTCGTACTCTAACCAGAATGATTGGATTTTGTCCGCCGGCTTTATAACCCTAGGTCTACCCTGCAGGGGAAGCATCCTACCGTTTCCCATGGAGGATTGACCTAAAGGTTCCTAATTGACCTAATAGTCACTTGTCAACAAGTAGCTCACATTCGGAGGTGTCCTTTGAAAGGCTTCTTATATTTGGAAGGAGCGACTGCCACTACCCTTGGTTCATGGAGTACAACACTTTTTTCCAGTATAGCAGACAAAGGATTTATGAAATCCCTCATGGTGCTTTGGCATAGCCACCATATCCTTCCCCTAAGATGATTTAAAGTTCAGGTTCTGAGACCAAAGTTAGTGAATCGGCCCTTCCTAGAGTTTCTTCTTAGTGTTTGTTTTTGGGGAAACCTCTCGGCTAACCGAGACCACCCTACCATAGGATTGGAATTGTTGGGAATCCATCCACCCGACCACTTCCCTCTATGGAAGTTCTTAGTTATCTAATCACCTACCACATTACGTGAAACATATAAAAACAACTTCATTAATTAAAAAGAATCATTTTATGCATAGTTGTTTGTTTGCGTAATTTACTCACGTACATACAATCAGAATAAAGCAAATTCATTGATTATGTTCCATAATGTGCGTTTTTCCACCCATACAAGAGAAAAATTATAATTTTACGTGTTGCCTCATCCGACGCATCTGCACGTCACCAAGATCAAATCCACCTATAGCTAGTGTTTTTAGGTGTCTCAAGTAGAACTTGGGCCATACAGGGGACCAAGTAGTTTTTAGGTGTGTAAAGTATTTACTAGCTAGAGCCCCCTTGGCACCTTAACCACCTCCTACTTAATACGATCCCTGCTGGGAGACCTCTTGCCATCGGAGTCGGTGGTCCATGCTTTCGCGATGATAAAAACATTTCCTCTTGGTATGGGGATTCAACACCTATCCTTGGGGGAGGTATAGGGCTCCTCAGTTTTTATATGTTCCAATAATTAATTCAAGCAGGATCTAATCTAGAAAATCACAAACAAGGTTGATGTCTTCAAGTAATTATGATTTCAAACACTCATGCAACTGTTAAGTGATGATTAATCTCGTAGCAATCCATCTTTGAAATTCACGCACTAAGCTCTTCCCCTAGGATATCTAGATTTTGGGGTCACTAATCTCTCAGTTTAAGGTTTATCTTCAAGCAATTATGACTTCAAACACTCATGCAACTTGTAAGTGATGATTAATCTCATAGCAATCCACCTTTGAAATTCACGCAGTGAGCTCCTCCCCTAGGGTATCTAGATTTTGGTCTCAGTTTAAGGTTTATAATGACATTCTTGTAACCAAGTTTATTGGCCTTAAGTTCGTTTCTTTAACTTAGAGATATTTTTGGTCTTAAAATCTTCTATCAAAGCTTCTAGATTAAACTATATCCTTGACTAATTTCTTCAGGGTTTGTTCTTAATAAATTTGTCTTGAACAATTCCTCATGATTTCTCTTGAGTTCTAGAATTTTGTAGTTTCCACAATAGTTTCTAGCCTATAAGATGTTCTAATAATTTACCAAGTGAATACTCAGTATTTCTTAAGAGACTTATCTTATTTGTATTGAATTCAGATAGAAATTTAAAAAAAAAACATGTGGTATCAAATTTGGTAAAGGGTTGTTTCCCGCGCTTGTGACTTCGTTAGTGACTTCCATGCTCGCAACTCCAACTGTTGCTTTCACATTAGTAGGGTCATTCACAATTTCCACTTTTGAAATATTTTTCTTCGGGGCCATGATGGAAATATGATCCATAGAATAAGAAGAACACGACAGTAATACCGGTTGGCAAGGGTGTAAGACTCTTGACAATGCTGATGGTTATTGTGGGATTTAATGATGTAGACCTTGCAAATGGTTCTTCTTGCCTCATGGAGAGCAATACTTATTTCTCTTAAGTAGATGGAATAGGGACGAGAGTAGAGGTATGAATTCTAACCAGATTGATATATGATAAAGTTCTTAAGTGTTTTCTCTTCTCGGATTAGAGTAGAAGAGGATGAAAGACCTTCAGCATATCCCCTTGGGTTGAATGGAATGATGTCTCTTCGTGTCGCAGAATAGAGTCTCCTCCTTCTTGATCAATGTCTCGTCCTTGTTAAGAATACTCTTGCTCCCCTTCTTGGTCATCCCCAAGTCCTCAATTTATAGTTTTGCAGGGGGGTAAAAGAGAGGACACTTGCTTTTTAGCGTTTTTTGATGACATCATCGATGACAAAGAGAGAACATTTTTTTAGCGCTTTTGATGACATCATTGATGACGTCAGAGAGGGACCTCCGTTTTTGTAGTGCGAAGATAAAAAATTTATGAATATATGGCCGAGCACCGTGTGGCACCTCGTCGGCGGCCGTCACTGCAAGGCTTACGACTAAGATGACGACCAAGGCGGCGACCAAGGCATAGACCTTGGCATCTTGGCCTTGGTATACTTCGCAATGGGCTACGAAGGCTTTGTTGGTGCCGTTGGCTACGCACGAGAAGCTCCCACTAGCTTGTAGGAAAATCTTCTCGGGAGGTCTCCCATCCAGGTAGTGTCGTCACCCAAGTGCACTTAACTGCCAAGTGATTATCCACTAGGCTATTTCTTTTTGTTGTTCTATACTACAAACATAGTTTAAATAAGCTAGTCTTGGGAGGGTCTCCCAAGTCTTTCTTTCATGAACTGGTATATAATACCTCATTAATAATAATAAATATCTTCATAATGAGAGTCAATTTCATAATTAGAGCTAGTTTTTTTTTAAAAAATGTACAATATAAATCAATTTTCTTTGGAATGTATATGCACATTAAAATAAACTAAGTAATGGGGACATTACATTCTTCTCTCCTTAGAGAAATCGAGATGTCCTCATCTCGAGAGAAACTGGGGGTATTATTTCATAAGGGTTACCTCATTGACCCAAGTGGCATCCTCTTCAGGATAATCCTTGCACTAGATGAGATATTCTCTAAGGGTCCTATTCCTAAGGATTCTTTCTTTTACATCCAAGATTCTATCAGGTTGATGTTTAGGTAAACCTTGGCTCGGCATTACAACTTGTTAATCATCAAGAATATGATCAGGATTAGGTACATAGGGCTTCAAGAGACTGACATGGAATATATAATAAAATTTTAGCGTTTCAGGAAGTTGGAGCTTATAAGCATTAGGTCTAAGAACCTTTATGAATTTGTAAGGTCCACAATATCTTGGGCTTAGCTTCTTGAATTTTCCCAAGGATATAAAGAACCCCTTTTTGGGCATACATGGATAAAAACCTTGTCCCCTTTTTGGAAGATTTGCTATTTTCTCCCTAGGTTAGCATAGGCTTTCTACCGATCCTTGGCAGCTTGTATATCTTGCTTGATGGTTTTGACTTGTTCATCCATCTCTTCAATCATCTTCCTAGAAGCTTCAACCTTCAAGGTAGGGTTGGAGAAGTTTAGCAGAGTTAGGCATTCTTGCCCATATAGAGCTTGAAATGGGGTCATTTGAATGCTCTGATGATAGGATGCATTGTAAGAAAAATCCACCAAAGGTAGATATTGTATCCACCGTCTAGGTTCTTTGCAACAATATGCCCTAAGTATGTCTTCAATGATCCGATTCACACACTGTCTGCCCATCAGTTTGAGGGCGATAAGTTGTACTAAAACAAAGATGTGTACCGAGAGCTTCAAATAATCCCTTCCAAAAATGCGAAGTAAATAGAGAATCATGATAGTTGATAATTCTCTTTGGCAGCCCATGAAGTCTAAAGATTTCTTTGACAAATAATTTGGCAGTATCTGAGGCCTTGTAGCTGGTTTTGACCGGAATAAGGTGGGTAACCTTAGTCAACATGTCCACAATTACCATGATCGAGTTGTATCCTCCTTGAAATGAGGGTAATCCAACCACAAAATCCATTCTAATGAATTCCCATTTTATCTAAGGAATATCAAGTGGTTGTAGCTTTCCTGACAGCTTAAGTCCTTTGGCTTTTATTTATTGGCAACTCAAGCATTCAGTTATATATTTAAGTACGTCACGTTTGAGCTTCTCCCAACGATAGCTTTTCCTAATTGCATTGAGAGTTTTGGCATAGCCAGGATGTTCTAAAAATGGGGAATCATGAGCTTCCCATAGTATCTTCTTCTTAAGTTCTTGACTTGAAGGAATACATTATCTTGTCCTAAAGTAGATAAGTCCTTCATCAACAGAGAAGTTAATATACTTTGTCATAAGCTTAGAATTTTGTTCTTTATTTTGAATTTCCTTCAACATTTGTTGATATATGGGATCATTATTCACCTTCTCCTTGGCTAGCTCAATGATGGGATTGCTAGGCTATCATTGTAGTTAGTGTTTGAGCTCTAGGAGGTTCTTCTGAGATAAGTGTATTGAGAAATGATTTGTGTCTTAAAGCATCTGCAACTAGATTCTCTTTGCCTGGTCTATATTTGATCTCAAAATCATACTCTTGTTGAGAATCTATCAATCACACCTTGTGTATGCCCCTTTGTATGGAACAGCTAGGTTAGGAAGATGCAGTTTATTCTAGGAAGAGAGACAGAATCCCATATGCACAGTGGATGAAATGTGCTACCAAGCAATCCTATATAATGATGTACTTGACTATCACTTTCATATGATGATAATGCAATAGTACTTGTCTCTTTGTGTCAAGTCTCTGTGTCATTGTCAGTCCTACACAAGATTGTGTTTATGAGTTCAAGTCTCAATCTTGAAACCTAATTCACTTGTGTAACAGTTGTCTTCTTTGTCTATGTCATCATGAGGTTTATCTCTACCTTCCAACCTCCATAGCTTCTGCCATGCTCTAGATCCCGCATTTCTAACATGGTATCAGAGCGCAGCTGAGCATGGCTTAGCATGTTTCAGGTCCTCTTTCTGCTCCCTCAGTCCCTCTTCAACTCTAGGTAGCTCAGCTTGGGTACATGACTTCATCTTCAACTTCATTCTCATCTTGGACTGCTTGGCAGCCATAGCCACCCTGCACCCTGCCTGCTTCAAGCTCCTGGATCTCTGTCCACAGGTCATATCTTGCTGTGACTCCTTCTGGGAAAGTATTCCTATGCTTCCATAGCTCCTCTGTGTCAACTCAAAACTCAACATTGCCCTAACCACAGCTCAGCATTGCTCAAATTCTTAATTTCTGTTTTTTGCTCCACCATAGCCAGATTTGACCTGCCCACCTTTGAGCACTCCAATCTCATCATAGAAGCTGAATCAGCTTTCGATTCCTTCTGGGGGATTGCTCTACACCTCAAGGCGCTGCAGCGTGGCACCATACACGACGACATTGGAGTCCATACACGACGGCATTGAAGAAATCGACAGATCTGGCCGAAATCTGCGCCCGTCTCTGATTTTCGATTCTGCCCGCCTGCACGCGACGTGATCTGGTCGATTGCTATGGGGCTTTGGTAGAGCATCATGAGAGCTACATTTTCATAAACAAAGTTTTGAAAATGGTCAACCACAGTTCCCACAATCTGTAAAAAACCAGGGCTGCCTCAGAAACCCTAAAAGTTAGCCATAGCCAAAACCTTGAAAGCTTCATTTTTTTTCAATTTCTCACTCCTCCAAGCTCACTGAAGGCCCTGCCACTCTGATCCACTGTGTCACTGAAGTTCCCAGCAAGATTTGCCTTCCAAGCTAGCAAGCAGAAGATTCAAAGTGAAGGTCAAGTTCAACGAGACGGCATCAACAAGCATCAAGAATCAAACTACATAGTGTGTTTTCACACTAATATTACTTGTGTCTCTTGACACACTGCAATCTGCCCTTCCACTGATAAATCTAAGAATCTGGAGTTGATTTGCTGCTCATCATTGGTCATGGAAATGACGAACAAAAAGATCGCTATGTGGATACACTCCATGAAGAGCAACATGACTTGTGTTGTTTATCTACACTACATAGAAGATGTGCCTATTCTACTTGCAGGGAAGATTCAAGCCTTGATTCAAGTTTCATCCTTGTGTTTATTTGAAGAACTAGAAGACATGCCTATTGCTTTGGGGAAAATAAGAAATTCTTTGCTTGAGGGGGACATAGACATAGACATGGACATGAAGATCGCAACCGCAACCAATGCAAGCAAAGTCCATAAAGAAGCAGACCAAGAAGATCATGAAGAAGAGAAGAAAGATAAGAAGATTTTCCATGATGCTGACAAAGAAATAGCATATGCTGAAAAAGACCACAAGGGCTTATCGGTCCTTGTCTCTCATTTTCTGTTTTAAAAGCATTGTACCTGCCTTAATGTTCCTTTCATAAGCTTTGTAAACTCCTCATGTAGCCTTGTACTACAGCCTCTGTACACTTTGTGAGGCCCCTGTTACAGCCTCTGGATGTCCACCATGTTTATGGTACCCACACTTAGCCTTTTCTGCGATAGCCTCTGGTGTTTTTGCCATGTTTGTGGTATGCCCACACTTTGCAGGTACTGCTCTCACTAAGGCCTCTACACACTTTGTACTTTCAGGTTGTGATTGAGGAGGGGTGTTGAGAATCTATCAATCACACCTTGTGTATGCCCCTTTGTATGGAACAGCTAGGTTAGGAAGATGCAGTTTATTCTAGGAAGAGAGACAGAATCCCATATGCACAGTGGATGAAATGTGCTACCAAGCAATCCTATATAATGATGTACTTGACTATCACTTTCATATGATGATAATGCAATAGTACTTGTCTCTTTGTGTCAAGTCTCTGTGTCATTGTCAGTCCTACACAAGATTGTGTTTATGAGTTCAAGTCTCAATCTTGAAACCTAATTCACTTGTGTAACAGTTGTCTTCTTTGTCTATGTCATCATGAGGTTTATCTCTACCTTCCAACCTCCATAGCTTCTGCCATGCTCTAGATCCCGCATTTCTAACAACTCTTGCAAGACTTCGATCTATCGACGTTGCCTCATATTTAGATCTGGTTGAGTGAAGACCCATTTAAGACTTTTATGGTTGGTTACGAGTGAAAATTTCTTCTCGAGCAGATAATATCTCCATAACTTAAGAGCGTGGATAATTGCAAGTAATTCCAAGTCATGACTAGCATAATTTCTCGTGTCTTCAATTGCAAGTAATTCCAGGTCATGAGTAGCATAATTTCTCTTGTGAGTCTTCAATTTTCTAGAGGAATATGCTATTGGATGTCCTTCCTACAGCATGAGTACACATCCCAAAGCAAAGCTTGAGCTCGTCAAAGCTAGACTGTTCAACTTGGGTCCATTTAATGGCAACTTGCTTCTTGAGTAGGTCGGTGAGGGGTGCAACAATCAAAGAATAATTCTTGATAAAGACCTGATACCATCTTGTTAAACCCAAAAAGCTACGAACTTCACTTATGGTGGTTGGAGGCGGCCAGTCTTATACATCCTTGACCTTGGCCCAGATCTACTGAAATTCCCTCTATTGAAACTATAAACCCTAACTACTTGATTTGCTTCTTGAAGACCGCACACTTGTTCTTCTTAGCATACAACTTGTGAGTCTGCATTGTCTCAAGAACTGTCCGTAGTTGTGACTCATGGCTTGCTTCATCCTTGGAATGTGTTAAGATGTCCTCAAAGAATACAAGAATGAAATCATCAAGATAAGGTTTGAATATATCTTTCATTAATCTATGGAAGGTAGCAGGGGCGTTTGTTAATCCAAATGACATTATGATAAACTCGTAATGACCAATCAAGTAAATCTCGTATTTGTATTTTCAATAGATTTCACCTATTATTTTATTCTCAAACTGTAGGATAAGGTCAATTTTTCTCAAAATCCTCATGACAAAAAAAATACAATTCTATTTTTTGTAAAAACAGAGCCAATAATTAATATACGGCTCTTTAATGCCCTCATTACTTTTCAACATGAAAATATATTAGAATCATTCTCATCCTTGCTTCTTAAAAGGGCAGAAGTTAAAAAATGATATAAAATGACGCACATATCATATTTTAAGATTATTTTTTACTTAGAGACACTTTTTTGACTCGAGAGTTTCCTTGTAAATTTTTATTGTTGTTGGACAAGTATATGCCCATTTATGGGCATTTCTTCATTTCCTCTTAAAGCTCTAGTTTTGTTCAAAATTTTGTGTACTCTTCTCCTTCCCTCCAGAATATGGTTTCTTGCATACGAATTCTTCTGAAGCAATACTCAGTACTATCTACAACACTCTCTACCCTAATACAAGCAATCTCAGGAGTGGTTTTGATAGCATTTGCTAAAATCAAATAGTCTCTATCTACAACACTCTCTACCTTGCTACAAGCAATCTCCCTCTTCAGTACTGTGCTATAAGATATCTTCCTCTTCAACACTCTATACTACAAGCAATCAAGTGATAATGGAGGTATCTTTATTTTTTAAATCTCTGTGATGTTATTATTCTTCATAGTTGTTGTTTAATCCTTAAGTGTCAATTCAGAGAGAGAGAGAGAGAGAGAGAGAGAGAGAGAGAGAGAGAGAGAGAGAGAGAGAGAGGACTGTGCGAGATGAACTAGGAAAATAAGTGATAGAGTGACAGAGAGTAAATTAGGATAGAAGATAAGATGATGTTATTGTTCTCCACTAGCCAAGATTTTGTATAAATGTGTTTAAATATCTTTGATCAAATCTGAGAGAGAGAGAGAGAGAGAGAGAGAGAGAGAGAGAGAGAGAGAGAGAGAGAGAGAGAGAGAGAGAGAGAGAATATTTTGGATAGAATAGAAGATAAGATTGGATGCTGATTAGAGGTAGATTAAAAGCTAAGATTACAGGCAGATTAGGGTCTATCATGACTGAAATCAAGAGAAAGAGACAAGATCCAACTGGGTAAAAAAGAATACAGATATAGTGAATCGAAGGGGTGTAATTGTGTGATTTGAGCCAATCCAGAATTAGTTGTATGTTGCTAGATTGATGCTGACGTGCTGCTCCTAGATATTTAGACGTTCTTGTTATTGATCAGAAAATTGGCATCGACTCCTTAGCTTACTATTAATCAAAGGGGTGTAATTGTGTAATGTCAAAATTGGCATATATTTTTCTTTATAGAATCAGGTGCAAGATGTATCAAGAGAAAGAGAGATATTCACTTTCAATTGGAGGATGAATATGCACCAATGTTCAAAAGAACTGCAGAAAGGAATGATGCAATAAGATACAAGATGCAACAAGAAAGAAATGCAGGGAAAAAAAACGTGGACCTTTGGGTTGATGGGTGCATTTATCCACCTGATCTAGTCACTCAAAGGCCACCACAATTTGAAGGGCTTACAATATTTGTAAAGTTCGTTTGTGAAGGCAATGAAGGATTGTATGGATACACATGCAAACTTGTCACACAAGGATTAGCAGGGGTTCATCAAGCCTTGACAAATATGCAGACAAGATTACAAGGGAATATGCAGTCTTTGATGGAAAAGGATAGATTATTGACTGAGAAGGATAGGGAGAACCAGAGCCTACAACAAGCAACGCCTGTCATTGAAGATGCTATGTAGGCTACACACGTGCAAAATATGGAGTTACAGTCTAAAGTTATGGACTTGGAGAAGAAGAATCGAAACATAAAGAGGAAGCTCACAAAAACTTTGGAGATTAGGTGCACTTTAAAAACCAAAGAAGCACGTCGGTGCATCCAATTAATTAAACCAATTCATAAATTAACCAAAGGAAGTGGACAATATCATAGACGGATATATGCTCAATCTACTACAATGAGAAATATGTTCCCTCATGCAGAGATTGATACTATTGCCAAAGTCCTAAGCAAGGATATGGTCAAAAATGCATTGGAAAATCGTAAATTTAGGGACATTGTAGATGGTGTCGCAAGTGAACATCTTAGGGATGTGAGCAACTTGTTTACTACTACAGATGCTCAAGGGTTATGTGACAAGGTGGGAATGAGTTCTGAGTCATATAGTATGCTCTATCAACAATTGGATACAGGATTTAAGCAAGACTTCAAAACTAAGCGAGTAATGCCTCTACCAAAATCATTTCATGTGAAGAAGGCTCGAAAACAACTAAAGGAGAAAGTTTTAGAACTAATTGGTGAGGCAACGCATCTGGAAAATACACACATATTGAAGTATGGTTCCAAAGAAGTTGCATTTGTATTGAATGCATCCAATAAATTTGTATTCGGTATATGTAGGGTTCAGATTGCTATGGTCAAGTTCTACAGTATGTCTATGGAAGAATGTAGAGGCAAGATTAAGTTTGTCCTCAAACTTGATGAGAGTGAGATTATTAAGGGGCAAAAACTTGAACGTGTGAGTATAACACTTATGAATCGAGCATTGGATCCCAACATTGATGAAAACCATCCTTTATACTTCAGTGTATAGTCAAAGAATGAAATATGGTGGCTTGTGGCATGTGAAGTACCAAAGGAGGACCATGAAATACTTAAAGTTTTTTTTAACCTCACTAATATACCCATGTTGAGATATCGAGCTCCACTCGTGATACGCCAGGGTGACCGTTGTGTATTTATGTCACCGACTTGTCAGTTGCAGATGCGGTTGGTACACCGCCCCTGAATAATAGCTACATGATAGCTATCCTTATCTACTCTAGTTCGTGGCTCAGTTAGTATGCCACCTTAGTTAGTTGAGTTTGGTTTGAGACCCATATCTAGGGTTCTTCTATTTCTTTGTACTTGAGTTCTTTTGGCTTACACAACTAAGAAGAGGAAAACTGTTTTCAGCCTCCACCCTTGTGTGTATTCCCCCATTGTGCAAGCAAGAAAGCTACAAGTGAGACTCCTTCCTTCTCTCCCACAATCTTTACATGGTATCAGAGCCTTGTTCGTGGTAAGGAGCTCAAGAAAGCAAGCCAAGCTCGCGGTGTTCTGGTAAGAGGAGTAGTGTTGCTTTCATTTTCTGTTTTGGGAGCAGATCTCTGCAGGTAGCACAGCCGGAAAGTGCAGGAGTGCATTGTCTCAGGTTGAGACGCCCTTCGCGGTGAAGCAAGAGGGCAGTATATGCTGCGGGCAAGGGCTTTAGCCCTTGGTGACCTTATTTTTTTGATTTGAGGCCATTTCGGGGCCTGTTTTGGAGGCGGAAGTTTTCTGCACGCACTCAGGAAAAGGCCCAGTTTTATGCTGTGCAGCCACTGTTCTACAGGTCGGTGAATAGTTACTGTAAAAATTGCATTGTATGCTTGTGCGCAGAGACATTGGGAGTTACAGAATCATCCCTATTGCCTGTTGATGCAAAATCGTCACTAGGAAGTGACTGTGTGGTCAAATACCACTTTCGCCAGTTTTGTAGATTTTTCCTTGTGAGGGTGAAGCTGTGGTTTTTGCAGTGACAGAATTTTTTGCAGTCTTCTGTAATGGCATCTGATTCTCTTTCACAGATTGTCACTGAAAAGCTTGACAAGAACAACTTCCAAGCATGGAAGTTTAGAATGACGAATTTTCTTATGGGAAAAGGATATTGGGAATTTGTTGCAGGAAATGAAGAAGAACCAGTTCTTCGTGATGTTCCCAATCAACAGCAAATGCAGGCATTTAAAGCATTGCATGAGAGAGCCAGGAAAGTTATGTATTGGCTGTTTATCAGCATTTCAGACTCTATGATTGTGCATATTCAGGATGCAAGTACGCCAAAGGAGGCATGGGATACTTTGTCAAAAATGTATAGCATAAATACGCAAGCCAGGAAAATGCAGCTCAAGCAAGAGTTGCACAATGCAAAAATGTATAGCATAAATACGCAAGCCAGGAAAATGCAGCTCAAGCAAGAGTTGCACAATGTGCAAAGAGAAAATATGAGCATCAACGACTACCATATGAAGGTGAAGAAGATTGCAGATGCACTTGCTTCCATTGGGTCACCAGTGGAAGATGATGATTTAGTTTCTGTGACCTTGAATAGTCTAGGAAAGGATTATGCACAGTTTCGGACATCCATTTCAGTTCGTGAAAGATTTCCTGATTTTGAGGAGTTGATTGCTCTTCTAATTTCTGAGGAACAGAGAAATGGTGGTGCATCTTCTTCAGGAGGAACTTCAAAAGAAGTTGTCTTCTACTCAAATGCTGGAAGAGGTAGAGGCAGAGGTAGAGGAGGCCGATTTGGAGGCCGTGGTAGAAATCAGAATATGCAGCAAACTCAAGAAAACCAGTCCTATGGAGGAGGACGTGGTAACTCTAGAGGCAGGGGGAGCCAAAGAGGTCGTGGTGGATGGCAAAGAGGTCAAAATGCAAACAGTAATGTTGAATGCTACTACTGTGGTAAAATGGGTCATATGGCTAAAGACTGCTATAAAAAGCAGAATGACATCATGAATGGAAAACTGCAACAAGGGAATTATGCATCTTCTAGCAGACAGGGTGATGATAGAAATGAGCATTTGTTCATGGTGCAGCACATGAACAATTCTGTGACAAGTGCAGAAGAAAGCAATGATGTATGGTATGTTGACTCAGGTGCATCAAACCACATGACAGGTCATGCAGAATGGATGGAGGATGCAAGGAAAATGGAAAAACCAGGATTTGTGGAGACTGGTGATGATACTGCACATCCTATTGTGCAGATTGGAAAAATTCCCTTGTCTATGCAGGATGGGAAAAAGAAATACCTGTCCGATGTATTTCATGTCCCGAACATCACCAAGAATCTGGTTTCTGTCGGTCAAATGGTTGAGCAGGGCTTGCAGGTCAGATTTAATCCTCATGGATGCTTTGTTGAGGATATGAAAAATAAAGGTCGCTTGATAGCAAAAGGAAAGAAGAAGGGCAGAATGTTTACGTTGGATGCAGACATGTCTATGTCTGAATTGAGTGCAGCAATGTTTGCACATGGGACCGGTGTAGTTGCAGATATTGATATCTGGCATAAACGCATTGGTCATGTTAATGTACAGCGACTTAAATCAATGCAGGCCCAAAATATTGTTGCAGGATTGCCAAAATTCAAGGTTGTAGAAATGCATAAGGTATGTGAAGCCTGTCAGTTTGGAAAACAGGCAAGGAAACCATTTCCTAGACATGTTCAAGAGAGTAAGAAGCCATTGGAATTAATCCACTCTGATGTGTGGACTACTAAAGCTGCATCTCTTGGAGGCTGTCATTATTTTGTCACTTTTATTGATGACTATAGCAGAAAAATTTGGGTGTATTTTATGAAAAAGAAAAGTGAAGTTTTTGGGCATTTCAAAACCCTTAAAGCTATGGCTGAAAAAGAAACAGGTCTGCAAATAAAATGCCTGAGGTCAGATGGAGGGGGAGAGTACCTCTCAAATGAGTTTGCAAAGTTCTTGCAGGAGCATGGCATAAAGCAGCAATATTCATGCAGTTATACCCCACAACAAAATGGAATTGCAGAAAGAAAAAACAGGCATATTGGAGAGGTATCTCGTGCCATGCTCAATGAAAAAGACTTGCCAGATTTTTATTGGGCTGAAGCAGTTGCTACAGCAGTCTACATAATGAACAGGACTCCCACTGCAGCAATACATGGAATGACTCCAGAGGAGAGGTATACTGGTAGAAAACCAGATATTTCTCATTTGAAAATTTTTGGTTGCATTGCCTATGTACATGTGCCAGATGAGCTGAGATCCAAGTTGGATCCAAAAGCTGAGAAGTGCATCTTTATTGGTTACTCTCTGCAGCAAAAAGGGTATAGATGCTATAACCCTTCTACTCGTAAGTTTACAGTGAGCAGAGATGTTGTTTTGGATGAGATGAGTAGCTGGTATAAACCAGTAAATGTGATTGATGATGTAGATGCACAAAATGGTAATGCTGCACAGAATTCACAGCAGCAGTCACAAAATATTAGTGGACCTGGAGCGTCCTCTAGCAGTGGTTCACATTCTTCGCCATGGACAGGCAGATTGAGATCATGAGAATCTTCTCAAAGTAATGCAGATAGTGGTATGCAGGTATCACGAAAAGGAAAAGAGAAGGTTGATCAGCCCATGTTTGATGTGAATGCAGGTCACTCTTATGTGGATGGTGAATCCAGTGGCTCAGAAGAGAGCATTGATGATGAGTTGGGTATTCCTTCTATTGTTACACCTGGAGTAAGGAAGACCAGGGATGTTTTGAGAGTACCCGAGAGTGAACCCACTTTGCGCAGGTCTACCAGAGTTAGGTATCCTGTGGATAGGCTGAAATATGATGGATTTACAGCCATTCACTATGCATATATGGTCAAGGTGATACAGGAACCAGAACCCACTTCTTTTGAGCAAGCCATGGGAAAAGAAAAATGGGAGAAAGCCATGGATGAAGAAATGGATGCCTTGGAAGCAAATGCTACATGGGAATTGGTACCTTTGCCTAAAGGTAAGAATGCAATTGGCTGTAAGTGGGTTTATAAGGTGAAGCACAATGCAGATGGTTCTGTGAACAGATACAAGGCAAGATTAGTAGTCAAGGGGTATGCACAAACATATGGCATTGACTATGAAGAAACATTCAGTCCGGTTACAAGGATGGCAATTGTAAGAGCAGTCATTGCTATGGCTGCATCAAAGGGATGGTCTTTACATCAGATGGATGTAAAGAATGCCTTCTTGCATGGTGATTTGCAAGAAGAGGTCTATATGGAGCAACCACCAGGTTATGTGCATACTATTCATCCTGAGTTTGTTTGCAGGTTGAAGAAAGCCTTGTATGGTTTGAAGTAAGCACCTAGAGCATGGTCTGACAAGATAGGGCAGTATCTTGTCACTATTGGCTTTCAGATTTCCGAGGCAGATTTCTCACTTTATGTGAGAAAGACAGAGAAAGGTATTATGCTGCTTGTCATTTATGTTGATGATTTGATTATGACAGGTGACAGTGATGAAGATATCCTTCATGTGAAAATGCTATTGAAGCAAAAGTTTGAGATGAAGGATTTGGGAGAGCTGCGTTATTTCTTGGGCATTGAGGTGATTAGATCACCAAGTGGGATACATCTCTTGTAGAGACAGTATGGATTGGACATGCTGTCTAAATATGGGATGACAGGCTGTAAGCCTATTTCAGTTCCTTTGGAGCAGAATGTGAAGCTGAGCGCAGATGCAGGTGAGCTTCTGGAAGACCCTACTATGTACAGACGCATAGTAGGAAGTTTGATTTATATGACTATTACCAGGCCAGATTTGAGCTATGCTGTTGGATTGGTAAGTCAGTTTATGCAGGCTCCAAGGAAACGGCATTTGGATGCGGCTAGACGCATACTCAGGTATGTGAAGTCCACATTGCAGTATGGACTATTTTATGAGACTGGGGTTCAGATACAGTTGCATGGATACACTGATGCTGATTGGGCTGGCAGTATTTCTGATAGACGATCTACCAGTGGATATGTGTTCTCTTTTGGGAGTGCTGCAGTCACTTGGAGCAGCAAGAAACAGCCTACAGTTGCCTTGTCGAGCACAGAGGCTGAGTACAGGGGTGCAGCAATGGCTGCATGTGAGGTAGCTTGGTTGCATAAGCTACTTTATGATATGCATCAGTCTACAGATGGACCAATTGTCATTTATTGTGACAACATGAGTAGTATACACTTGGCAAATAACCCAGTCTATCATGCTAGAACAAAGCACATTGAGGTGCATTATCACTATGTGCGAGAGAGGGTTTTACTAGGTCTTATTGATCTAGTTTATGTCAGCACAGAGGATCAGGTAGCTGACATATTCACGAAGGCATTGGGCGCAGAGAAGCTGCGCAAGTTCAGAGACCTGCTTGGTGTGCAGGAATTGGGATTGAGCTCGAGGGGGAGTGTTGAGATATCGATCTCTACTCGTGATACGCCAGGGTGACCGTTGTGTATTTATGTCACTGACTTGTCAGTTGCAGATGCGGTTGGTACACCGCCCCTGAATAATAGCTACATGATAGCTATCCTTATCTACTCTAGTTCGTGGCTCAGTTAGTATGCCACCTTAGTTAGTTGAGTTTGGTTTGAGACCCATATCTAGGGTTCTTCTATTTCTTTGTACTTGAGTTCTTTTGGCTTACACAACTAAGAAGAGGAAAACTGTTTTCAGCCTCCACCCTTGTGTGTATTCCCCCATTGTGCAAGCAAGAAAGCTACAAGTGAGACTCCTTCCTTCTCTCCCACAATCTTTACAACCCAGTGTTATTCAATAGCAAAAAAATGGAGCAATTTTACACATCGAGGGGTTTGGGGACTATCAAGTTGAAGGCATCTTGCAGGTGATTTAAAAACATTGAAGTGTATGTTTGGTTTATCAAATGTAGCGAATGCAAAATTTCCGTGCATATACTGCATGCAAACTAGGAAGAAAGGGAAAGATGGAAAGAAAGAATGGCTTGTAAAGGTAGGACAACAAGGTGCTCCAACACGTGATCAATGGAATGCTAGTTCCAGTGGATCCAAACTGGTGCTCTATTTTGAAAATACCACTAACAAGGGTTCACTTTTGCACATTGCATTGTTTGGTTAGAATAATTGAGAAGCTTGTATATGAATATATATGCTTTGCATACAAGATGTAGCCTATGTCAGAAGCTAATGCTACATGCAGGAAGGTAGAATGAGTCCTTTTTGAAGTTGGATTACACGGGGGCCAAGTAGAAATAAAAAAGGACGAGAAAAAATCAGGAAAGAGTGGAAATATCCCTTGTAAACCATGCTTTGGTGGACCCAAGGCTAGGAAGTTTATATCTCCACCTCAAGATGAGGAAGGAAATATACTTGTAAAACAACCAGAGAAGTATGAAGCATGGAAAAAGTTGCACCTTGATGTTTCGGATTGGAGCAATGGGGGACGAACGAGGATTGCTAAGGCAGAAATGTGGATACACCTAGATAGATTAGCAGCTCTCTTACAAAAGTTAAGGTTTAGGGATGGTGATGCCAATACATTTAAAGAGACAGTTGCTAAATTTTATAAGTCCATAGTGGAGGCATGGACTACAAATAGTATAACACACTACATGGTCAGTATTATCACCATTACAAAAAAAATAATCATTTCGAATTATTTTGTGTTTCTAATATCTCTTCTTGTGTAGCATATACTTGAAGCACATGGTCCATACTTTGCAGATCAAGGAAGTTTGGCAGTATGGTCAACTCAAGGCATGAAACTATCTCATTGGCAAGCTCGCTGTGCTTTTCAAAAGGCAACTGATCATGGAGGTGGCATCAATGATTCCAATTCTATGAGGCAATTATTACAATGGTGGTATATTAGATTAGAGATATGATACGAGGAAAAAGACAAGAAGTCCAAAACCTCTCAAGAAGAATTTATAAGTAGGACAATATATGAAGTGAGAAAAGCAAGATATGAAAAGAGCACAACTAGACAACACCACACAGAGTGGTTGGCAACCCAAGAGAGAGATGGCAATAAATGGAGACCTAGATAAAGATAATACTTTTGATGCATTTAGAGTCCACGAGAGAGCATAGATACCCAGGATATGACTCATCAATACTCCTATCTTTAACATGAGATGCCTTGTAAATTTTGTTTAAAATTTTGAAGGTTTGTCACTATGTTTTTCAAAGTCGATTTCAAACTATGTTTTTTAATTTTAAAGTTCATTTACACTACAGTAAGTTTAAAAGTTTTGTACTTAAGTCAAGTCTCTCCTTTCATTTTTTCCCATTACTCTTCACTCTACCCTCCACCTTTCTATCTTTCATTATCACAACCATGGCACATTCCAAGCTTCCTATCAAGAAGCCGTCTACAAGAGCAAGAGCTCAACACTCTTCCGAATCTAGTGAGCGTACTGTGAGTGACAAAGGTCCCTTGGTGGCCGACAATGGTGGCCCTAGTGTGGTCAATAATGATGGTTCACCATTGTCCAAAAATGGTGGTCCACATGCTCTAGTTGCTCCACCTCCCACTACTACTCCAGCTGGTAATACATGTCCCACATTAGAAGGGAAGATGGAGACCAGGCACAACTGCGCTATGTGAGATAAGGAAATTCCAAAAGAGTGCCAACTTGATTATTCCTAAGGTACCATTCTCTACATTGGTGCGAGAAATACTGCAAGATCTGTAGCTAGGGCATCATCACAAGTTCTTTTCAAGGAACCAGGCAAGGAATGTGGGGTGATGGTCAAGCCAAGCCTTGCTTGCTCTCCAAGAAGCAGCTGAAAGTTACTTGATTGATCTAATGGGTGATTCTCAAGTTTTAGCCATTCATGCCTGACATATCACTATTAAGCCCATAGATATGGTTCTTGTTCATAGGATCTGCAACAACAAGGATGCATATAATCTTAATGTCAACAATATGCTTTGAGAAGCTACTTTGTAATTGGATGTATGTTTTTAGCTTGGGTTTGGTTGTAGATTGTAAGGAGCTTAGTTTTGGTTTATCTTTCCAGTAGACCTTCAAGTATTTGATAGTAGTGGTCTACAAAATGGAGCTAAATTTTGCTTAGCTCTAGTTGTACTTCGTGCAATGCACTATCTACCGTGTATTTCATGGTTTCATAATGCCAAATCTGATATTTGTTATTCTATTTTGCCATGATTTTCATTGTGCGTATTTCCAAGTTTCTAATTTTGAAAGTAGTTTTGTTAAGGATAAATTCAATGCGCAATCACGCACACATTAGTGATTAGTTGTACATGGGTCGATGTACTATATCTTTATTGTATTAACAATTTGGCAACACTATATCTGATATGCGATATTCCATTTGACCCATGAATTATTTTTTGTGAATTTTAAAGTTTCTAATATTTCACGTAGTTTGGTTGACAACAGATTTAATATGTAGTTGCGTACACTCGGTGCGGTGGTGAGTTTTTTTGTTATCAGTGAAGTATAATCCAGTTAATGCATTTTCAAAAAATGATTGAACCATCAATTTTATAAATTGAAATCTGGTGAAACTTCACCCATATGCCGGGCATCATAAAAACCATGGATATTTAAAAATTGGCCCCATCAAAAGTGTCTGGGACACCTGTCCGGAGACTCGCGTCTAGGGCCCTGAATCTGGGGATTCAAGGCCCCAAAGGCTAGCCTCTGGACAGGTGTCCTAGAGACTTCTGATGAGGCCAATTTTTTTTTGGTAGTTGATGTACTCTAGAGGAGTCCACAGGTAAAATTTCACGTCAATCGGATCATTGGTCATATTTTTCCAAAGCCTGGATACATTAATTCAAATTTAAGAGTGTTTTGAAAGTTTTGCTATAAGTTTAAAGTTTCAACTCATTTTACACATTTCACTTTTGAGTTTTGGGTTTTCTCTCCTAGAAGACATGGCATGCACCAAGCAAGCGGCCCCCAGAGACAACCCCCTAGAAATTCTATGTAGAGGCCACCTCCCCCAGCTCCACCACCACCACCACCACCACCATGCTAGCATTGCAAGCGTCGATGGAAGCCATGCACAATGGCTCTTCGTGAGATCTGCCATTACTAGAAGACTACGCACCTCCTGATACCGAAGACTCCATTCTAGAAGCTAGTGTGTGAGATTATGGATGACATACTCATTAAGAACAACATGAGGCACTTCCCAAATGGAACACACTTGCAACAACCCGATCGCTAGACTGTCCAAGCCCTCCTTGCACTACGGAAAGCTGCCTAAGCTTATGTCATTGACTTGTTCGGAGACTCGGTCTATGCAGCAGTACATGCAAGGAAATCTCAATTTTCTCTTGGATGCTCACAATGGCAGAGATGTCATCGACACTCATGCCAACATATCGATCCACCTCATCAACATGTGTTGGCGCATCTTGTATATCAAAATCTATAAAATCATCAGGTGCATCACACACCATGATACAATATAGTCCTTCTTCCCTTAGCTCCAAAATTTCTAGTACATCTTGCATAAGTAAATATTCCACCCCCTCGATGATGATATCTTGGAGAGAAGCGAGGGGTGGCTCATTGCTTGTCGGCATCTCAACAGGGCAAGGAGGTGGATGCACAATGGCTAAGCTTTGTGCTTCCTCTACTGTCGGATCGAGTGTGATCTCTTCAGGCTCCCTCTTGAAATACTCTAGCTATGGCCGAGAGGGTGTGTTGATGTCTTCCTCACTATCCTCTTGCACCTCAGTGCACAAAACATATATGGCAAATGCTGCATCGCGCTCGATGAGATCCATCGTGGAGTAGCCCTAGGATGAGGTGGGCATTGCTATGGCACAGAGATACTAGCCCACATGCACGAGGGCTCGATTTATTACCTTTGCACGGCTTAATCTAGCACGTAAACTATATAGGAAATCTATGGGGATCTATATGAGAGTAGAGTTCGGAATAGAGCGGGTGAGAGGGTTTGCCGCATTACAAAACGATGCTAGTATACTAGAGCTAGGGCCTACGGCGGAAAGTGAGCTCTCTAGACTCAAGGTCGTGCAAAACCTAGGGTATATCTGGTCTCCTATGTGTACGTAGTATGTGGAGCTAATCCATGCGACGAAGGTGGGAGGTGGTAGCCATGGCACACAAAGAGAGAAGGGAGGAGAGCACAAGTGTAGGGAATTAGAGAATGAAAGTGAAAATGAGTTTGGAGTTATAGCTTTTATGTATCTAGGGTTTTAAATAAAGGTTCTTTTTTAACCCTAAAGTTTCAAATTAAAACTCTTACCTTAGTTTCTTTATTTCAATACTTTAAAGTAACAGTTATAATTACTCATACAGACAAATGCTTCATTCTACATTATTATATCCTTGAATATACTTGGATCACTTAGTATATGCAAGTCCAACTACAGAAAATATAGAAATTTTTTAAGAAAAGAAATCTGAAAGACCTTCAAAATCCCTTGGATCCAATTCAATATTTAATTTTAAGAAATAAGTAGAAGAGATGAGCTATAATATATCATTATGCAAAGACAATATTGCATAGATTATAGAACTCCAGTCTGCAATTTAATTATGATTTTAAATAGCATGATTGACTAATTACAGTATGTATTATCGTACGCTTGGATCATAGTAAACTAAGATTATCTAAATTGAAAGTACTCAAAAGTTTAAAAAAAGTTTTTATTCGTTCTTCATAATTTTTTTTTTACAAGGATTCATGTATCTCAAGGATATGTGGAGAAGCACATTGTTCACATGTCATGGATTGCTCACTACGAATCCTGACTTTTCTATTATCTAACTTGAAATAGAAGTTGCAGAGGGGTTCATTGGTCATTAATTGGATTTCTTGTCTCAGAAAAGAAATGGGCCAATGGCTCTCTACGCTGACCATAAAAGGATTATGACCATTCCACAAGATAACCACATCTATAAGAGTTGTATGTGTCTCATCTCGGGTATCTTGATCCAAGCTGATCCACTCCCCTTGCAAAAGTCGCCATCTTTCATATCAAAAGCGAATGCACAGAGTTTATCTAGCAATTAAATACCTATAATAAAAACAAAAATAATGGTAAGTAAATGGGAATAACACAACAATTCATCTAAGCAAGACCTATGTCAATCAAATCAAGGCATTCAAAGTAGTAAAAATATTTACCTGAATGTGAGATCAGATTGGTTGACCCTACATTCAATCGTCTCATCAAAATGTGTTCTTTTGACTTTCCAAGACTCACCCAATAGCTGACTCATCCATTCCTAGGATGGACACTTGCATTGATAAGTAATATTTGTTTTCTTCAGAACATCACATGAACCAAACAAATATGCAAACAATGAGAATGGAATAAACCAACTAAGATGCGCATCTTTGGAGCCTATGGTGGGTTTCAAAGCACTATTGATGTCAGATTTTATCTTGGACTTACATGCTCGTAACAACTCCAAGCTACCAATCAACCATTCACCACTAGATAGTGGCGGCAATGGAACATGTTGCAATCTCTGGCTTTCTACTACATACAATGACTTATAAAAAAGATATTTTGAGTTGCAAGTTGACTTGCAGAGTTATTATCATAGATCAAAGAACCTATGTCTTCATGCCAAACATGTATCTTGCCGCTCAAACATTCCACATTCTGCCATTCATGCAAAGCTGATGGATATAGAGCTGTCAGTAAAACAAGATTGAATTAAAACACTGCAAAGATTTTTAAAAACAACTCTGATGCAAAAGAATAAACAATGATAAAATTTAAAAACTTACTGTTTTGTTTATAATTTGCAATGTAGTTCTTGTCGTGTACAGAGATTTGTTTGTGCGTATAAACATGTTGGATCAACACTTTTGTTACTATACTTGTTCCATTGAACACTTTTCTGAACTCTAAAATTCTAACTTTCCAATGTTTGCTAGGGTTTGCAACATCCTTACGCCTGACCTTGAAACTCCCTCGAGTACTTGGGTGCATCAAAATTCAATCCAACTTATAGTACTTATCACAAACCCAATTACCAACACTATCTTTCCTATTAAAGACCTCCATTGCAAGTATGTTATTGATGTTTTTCCTCCATGAAGGCATATATGATAACCAAATAGAAAAGTTACCTATCAACATGTGTATAATTTGTAAATGTTCTCTCCAAATGAAATGAAATTTAAAGGGAGTAATTTAAAAAAAACATTGTACATGCAATTCTTTTCACAAAGAAGTCTAAAGATGTTGAACAAGAAGTTGACTTATAAAAAGATCATTGTTCCTTCATTGACAAATTCCTAGAGTACAAAAACAAAAGAAATATCGAGTCAAAGCATACATATAACTTACATAGGCTTTGTCCAAATGAGTTAAAACAACAGAAAAAAGTGGCAATATACATGTGGCTCTCTTTGCAAAGAAGCCCAAAGATGTTGAAGAAGTTGAGTTTTTAAAAAATCATTGTTCTCCACCCTTAAAGACTCAGGGAGTAAAAAAACAAAGGAAAACTTAGTATGCATATAGCTTGCATACATTTTGTCCAAACGAGATAAAATTTAACCATGGAGCAGCAAAAAAACAAGACAACATACTTGCGACTTTGTTTACAAAAGAAACTGTAAGATGTTGAAGAAGAAGTTGAGTGTTCAAAAGATTATTGTTCTTGACTGTAAGAGACTCCTAGAGCACCAAAACAAAAGAAATTACATGTTAGAGAATGCACATAACTTGCACAGGTTTTGTCCAAATGAGATAAAACTTTACCATAGAAAATCCATGGAAAAGAACAATATACTTGTAAAGTTTTGTGAAGAAAATCTTAGGGCTTTGGTAGAACAAGCTCTGCTCTCATAAAACGTGTGAAACTCACTCTGTGTTTGTGTAGAGGAAATGAAATTTCACAGGGTTACAGATAGGGCAAGCAACAATGAGGCTGTAAGATTTCGTTAGGAAAGAAGAAGCAGGGAAAGAGATATGATAAATTTGAGATCTGCCTAAGAAAGAGGGGGAAACTGAAAAGGGGAGAAATGAAAAGTCAAACATAAAAAAAAAAGAAAATGAAAATTTGAGTCACAAACTTCCAGGAAGTGTCAGCATTGTATTCCCCATATTTCCCCTTATTTTATTGTTAACGGAAGATTTGGGCCAAGATATGACTAGAAGATTCATGTTACATGAATCTGGAATCCTAGCTCTCTCATTGGTTAGGTCTATATTTCTTTATTCACTCCTTAAGGGTAAAAAAAGAGAGTCCATATTTCTCCTAATGTAGGGTCCAACCATATTATATGCAAATATGACAATGACTCCCTAGAAAGCATGTGAATATCCATTGCCACCTTGGAGAATGGTGTTACAAATAAGTCTAAACTCATAAAAGGCATAGCTTACAACAATTTCATCAATGTATATATGAACACATTGGTAGTTTTAATCTTGAGTTTACCACCCAACTAATGATCGTATGTGTGTGTGTGCATGCATGCATGTGTGTGTGTGTTTGACAATTATATATATATATATATATATATATATATATATATATATATATATATATATATATATATATATATATATATATATATATATATATATATCTCCACTGTACACACACACATCTATATTAATAGCAAAATTCATGTGTACACCCATTATGGAATGCCTCAATGGTGATGTTAGGTTTCATACCTTCATGTCTATTGAAATATCAAGACAAGAAAATAAGTTCAATCATCCCAAACTAGTATAATTTTCTCCTTATAATGCCTAGTAGACTAAATCCCAATTTTGGTTAAACTATGAGTTTTCTATTTCTATATACATTATTGGTGAAAGATTGATCCTTGTTCTTTTCAAATAAAGTCTCAATATTCAAATGACACACCATAGTTAACAAAAAAAAAGTTATAATATTTTTATATGCTCTAATGCATCTCAAAAAACAAGATTTTATGTCTATTAAAATAAGAAAATTCCCCTTTCCCTCCAAGTTGTATCCTCTCCATCCATTTGTTTTGATATGTTTGAATGGTAGTGTGATGAACCTCATGAGCATCACAAGTCAACCTTCTCACTCCAACCTTAGAGGGTTGATATAAAGTGGTGCTAGGATCAAATGACCCATAAACTTACTATTTCATATTACATACTCTCTCCTCACCCCTGCTCCCCTTATATAATATCTATTTTTAGTTTCCTTTTTCTCTTCACTCGATAATCCCGAGCAGATGCACTAGACTCACTCCCTTGGCTTGTAAGAGCTATTTTAGTCTTTACTCACATAAATATAAATTGTCACTTCCTCTAAAATTACAGCTACATGCTCTAGGCTCATTCCCCTACTTATAGGATACCTAAATCTAATGCTTCTCTTTCTCTCCTTATATTTTTGTTTTTCAAATCAAATTAAAATGCTTTAATTTGAAAATTGATCATTTTAAAGAATACTTGATTTGGGATCACCCCTTATGCCACATAGATTTGGTGTAAGGCATGGTTTTTCTATATATGTTTAATCAAGTGTAAGCCTCTAGATTTCTCACCCTTTGATCTACAAAACACAAAAACGAGGAGGCCACATTGAGTAGCCAAACTTTGTGCAAGGGTGTTGATTACATGTGCAAGCTATCTGAGTCACCCCCTCCTTAGTCTTAGAGGGGTCCTCGAGTAGTCAATCACTCATCAACCAAAACTCTTGGCTCTATGAATAGGAATATCCAAAACCCTTATCAAAATATTGAAGTGAGCTAAACATGGGAGTTCTTATTATTGAGATGTTAACCTCAACACAAGCTGACATTCATGTACATGGATGATCGATTGCACATTCATATCACATGTGTAGTTAGTGTGTACACCAACATTTGCTTCCTGGGTAACAGTATTTAAGGAATGGAAAGGCGATGTTAGGAAAGTTATGTATTAGCTTTTGAAAGATTTTAGATAATATGACTTGCGATATGGAAGATGTAAACAATCCTACAAAAGCAAAACATAATTTTGTCAAGCTATTGGTAAATATGCCAAAGGCAAAACGTTACAATTGAAGTCTGAGTTAAATAATGTCAATCATAGTAATCTATCTATCAATGAATATGTGTTGAAGATTATTGAGCATTGTTGAAGCTCTTGGGTTTATCAAAGTGTAGGTTGATGATGATGATATAGTGGGTGAATGTTTGTGTTGGGGTAAAAGGCCCTTGGGCCTTCTGCCTGTGTACAATGACTGCCCATATTCTTTATTCATATATATATGAAAGTGCAATAAGGTTGTCATAACATTGTTGACAACACCTACATTGTGTGTGCACTTCTCTCCTACGTCTCCTGCATCCCTTTCAACTGCTATTAGAGCAGGTCCTTTGCGAGTGCTTCCCGGCCTTCCCCGGCATCTACACGAGGTATGAGAGCTTGCTTCTCACTCAGTTCTCAGCCATTCTTTGACATGAACAACAGGGTTTCATGAAGAGGCAGCAATAGCTTCCATCATTGAAGCTTGTTCTCTTCACCTCTTGCTTGGACTTGTCCTAGGCTTGTGTAGGCCTATTATAGGCCTTCATTGGACTCTTGCTTATCCCCTACCCACCCTGATTTGGCCCCTTAAGTATAGCAGCATTCTCATGTTTTATTTGCGCATGTTTGTAAAAATGGCTAAAAAATCACTCTTTTTGTTATATCTCGGGCATTCGGAACCCGATTCAGGCAAGATAAGAGCCTAAGTTGGGGTTTTGGCATGCTCCGGACGCGATGGTGATGTTGGATTTACCAAATTTTGATGACAGATTATTTTACAACAGATTTCAGGTCTGAGACATCATGTATTTGTATGCCTATGGCTTATGTGATGGTTCTATTGATGTCTATTGATACCGGATCACTTGTGGATGTTATGCCTCTTATGTGAGACACATTTGGAGCTGATTTAGCTCAGCCATTGAATATTTTGAATAGTCCCAGATCTATCCAAAACAGGGCAACCACCTTCTACTTCAATTTTATACTTACAGGTCTTGGCATTTGATACCTGATCATGCCCGGTTGGTGCCTATACATACGGGAATGTATGCCTATGGTTTGCCTATGGACTTGAGCTTGGATTGAGCACTGATTTGCTCAGTTTATAGAAGTTATATGCTATTGGAAACTTCAAGGCTGAAGCTATTTATGCTACAGTTAGGTTATGTCTATTGGTCACGGGGGGTGCTCCCGGCTACTTGGTATGATGTCATGATGTATTTGGACTATGCCACATGTCTTGTTTATGCTTCGGAATGATTTTGAGCTGAGATTAGAGCTCAGTTTGGGTTTGACTATCAGTTCTTTGCATCTGGCATTTCATCTATGACATGGTTTATGCCTAGGCGACCCAGTACGGGTTATGATGTCTTGGTGAATGCTTTATGATTTGGATGTGGATGACAGTTGTTTGAGCTGGTCTTGACATTCATTTGAGTATTCCCTTGAGCAGTTGGACATTTTCTTTTTTCGTTACGACTGATTTTTTCGTTACAACCTTGGATGCTATATGGGATTTGATGCTTTGTTTATGGATCTTGGCTATTACTTGGATGCACTTACAGGTATTGAGCAGTGAACTGCTCCCTTGTTTTGGCAGTTGCCTATTGAGCTATGATTGCTTGTTTGCATTTGATATGCAGGATACTTACTGATGATGGGACTTGGATAGTGCTTGGGATTTATAGTTATGGCAGTCCTACTTCTTTGTCGTATGGCATCTATGCTATTTGGGTTGCTATTGCCTGTGTATGTCAAGGATCAATTGATCTTTATGGCCACCCGTGTATGCACATGGTCTACTACTATGTATTTTACACAGCCTCTTACCTGGATGCTTTTACACAGATATTTGGGCTTTTATTGGAGCTTGATTCTTGCAGGTTTATTTGCCACTTGTTGTTCTTGGTTGGACATGTATGTCAGTACATGGTACGAGATACTGCAAAGTTATATATACTCCTATGTTTTGGGGATACTTATGCATTTATGGCTGCGAGCTACAGTGGTTGGATATGTCATGCTTTTGTCTGCTAGGCTTGTCTATGTGGGAGCTTTTACATCCGTGGTTGATGTCTTTGTGTTCTCCCCTTCTGGTTTGGATGAGTCCTCTTTGCAGTATGCTATGACGATTTCCAGCTCTTCTAGTCATGCAGATAGTCCTCTTGATGAGCCTGTTCTCTCTGATGAGAGTTTCCCTAATTCTTTGAGCTCCTTGGATGTATTGGACAGCCGGACTCATGCTATTACAGAGCATTTGTCCTCTTCTATAGGTTTTACAGGTTCTGCTTGCTTTCATTATGGAAAGACAGGGCATGTGAAGCGTAAATGCTTCAAGTGGATTAGAGAGAAGAAAAGATTGCGCCACACTAGACATGAGAGCAGAGTCAGTGATATAGTAGGTGAGACCATCGTTGATAGTGGTATGGTGCATGTAGTTACCCATGATGATGCAGTTGAGCCTAGACTCCTGGCATCGTGTTACCCTGCTGATTACTTGCTCAGTGATACGGCCTATACCTTTGATTGGCTTTTAGACAGTATGGCATCTTGTCATGTTACTCCGCATATAGCTTGGTTATCTTCTTGCAGGGAGGTTGGCGGATGTATTTCTTTGGGCCTTGAGCAAGATTGTCATGTTATTGGTACAGGGGATATGCAATTGGCTTTGCCAAGTGGGTCTTCTCTTATGCTCCATGATGTCTTGCATATACCTATGCTTAGTAAGAGCATAGGTATATACCTATGCTTAGTAAGAGCATAGTTATATACCTATGCAATTGGCTTTGCCAAGTGGGTCTTCTCTTATGCACCATGATGTCTTGCATATACCTATGCTCAGTAAGAGCCTGATCTCTATCAGTCAGTTGCATGGTGCAAGATATTATGTCTTTCTTGGGGATACTTCATGGAAAATCCATCGTGGTTGCTTGGTATTGGCCAGAGGTGCTAGATATGTCAGTGATTATGTAGTGCATGTCTCTCATGTGGGAGATTCTATGGTTATAGTTACGTAGATACCACATGCATTGTTATGGCATTGTTGCCTAGGCCATGTATAACACACTGAGATGGATGCTTTATGTGATACGGGCTTATTGCCCGCTCTTCCCCATGCTACTTGCCCTCATTGTACTCATGGTCCGTGCAGAGTCTCTTTGGCTTATGGTGATCGTGTGAGGCATGTTGCTCTAGATCTAGTCCATGTTGCAGTATATGGACCTATACCTTCCCACTCACTTGGTGGAGCGTCATATTTTGTGACCTTCATGGATCATGCTACCCACCATGTTTAGGCTTACCCTTTGGTAGGGATTGAGGATGATGTTACTATGCTTGACAGGTTTATGGATTCTGCTAGTAGCAGGCCTAGATGCTTGCAGATGGATTATGAGAGTCATGCTACCTCTCCCAACTTACAGATCTCTTGTCAACAATATGGCATTGATTTCTTATGCCCACGGTATTATGGGATTGCTCATGGCATGTGCCTGACTTTACATGCAAAGGTTGCTTCGATGATTACCATGGCTAGGTTGTCTTATGGCTTTTGGGTTGAGGCCCTTATGACGGCAGTATACTTGGTTAATCGGATGTCGTTTTTCTCTTTGGATGTTATTACTCTGCATGAGGCATGGAGTGGCATGAGACTCTCCTATGATCACATGAGGATGTTCGGCTACCAGGCATATGTCAGTATGCCACATGAGCCTATGTCGTCACGCAGATGCATACTCCTTGGTTATGGAAATGGTGACTTTAGGCTTACAGGTTTTGGGATTTAGATGCCTAGCAGGTTCTACGCAGCCGTCATGTTGTCTTTTATGAGACACATACACCTCTCAGGCCTCTTGATGCACGTTCAGTGTGCTTTATGGCTGATTCTATAGCTATATGTCAGTCTTCCACTTTGCTGAGGCCGCATACTATCTTGAGACCCAATTTGACTTGTGTCCGAGATACTGGCCCTCTTTCGATGATTGGCCTTGGAGAGTTTGTATGCTCTCCACTGTCTTTTATGTGCTGCGCTAATGCTATGCGCCACTCTAATGCTTTACAGCTGTGCACTTATGAGTTGTGTTGCTTGCTTCATGGGAAGCAGTCATGGATTGCTCTATTGTCTAGAGCTATGGGATTGCTTATCTCCTGGATGTCATGGACTCATGGATGCTTGAATCTTCTTGTGAGGAGGTTCCCGCCACTTATTGCACAACAGCTCGCTTTTCGATTAGGCGTTGGGTGAGATGTCATGATTCCTCACCCTGTCTCTTTTCTTTTCTTTTGTTTTTTCACTCCCTGGCCCATTGGCTTTTTAGTGGGAGGTTGTTGGGGTAAAAGGCCCTTGGGTCTGCCCATGTATAGTGACCACCCATATTCTTTATTCACATATATATGAAAGTGCAATAAGGTTGTCATAACATTGTTGATAGCACCTACATTGTGTGTGATCTTCTCTCCCACGTCTCTTGAATCCCTTTCAGTTTGGATGTTCTAAATAAGGAGTACAAGTTGTGTCAAACCTCCATCAACACAAGGGATACCAATGATGATTTTGTAAATATGATATCTATGTTGATATTAGAATAGAAGAACTAAGGCCTTGCTAAATCTTCATATCACAAAGTAAGAGTAGTTCAGAAGATTTCTCTATAAAAAAAGCAGAAGTAGGGGTCATGTGGTAGAGATCATGGTAGTGACTACTATGGAAAAAACCAGGGACAATCTTATGATTCTTAAAGAGTAATCACATATGTGGTAGAGGCTAGTCTCAAGGAAAAGGGAGCCACAGTGGACATGGTAGAGACAATATACATTATGATAACAAAGAATGCTATAATTGTGGTAAAAAAAGGTCATATTATATAGAGATGAAAATAAAAAAAATATGAGAAGACAACATAACAATTATGCATCTAGCATTAATCATGGTAATAATGAGAACTTCTTTATTATACAACACATGATGAATGTGGTAATATAGATGCATCAACAGTGAGTAAAGATGTATGATACGTGGATTTAGGTGCCTCTAACCATATGGTCTCTCATGGAGAATTGTTTAGAAAGATGAGAAATCCTAAAATGCCTAGTTTTGTGGAAACAAGTGGGAATACAATGCAACCTATTGGGATTGCTCATATTAAGAGTATCCATTTATCTATGTAGGACAAAAAGTCAAGTGTTTGGTTGATGTGCTACAAGTGCCTAATGTTACAAAGAATTTGTTTTTTCTTAAGAAAATGGTTGGCCAAGGATTAGAAGTTTAATTAGGATGGTTGTTTCATGGAAGAATTTAAGAATGGATGTAGGTTGATTGCAAAAGGCAAGCATGAGGGCATAATGTTTACCTTGGATGTAAATGTACCTAAAGTTAAGGCTGCTATGTTTGCATAAGGTGTGAGAGTTGTGGCTAGTATAAACGTATTGGTCATGTAAAAGTGTAGCATTTGAAGAATATACAATCACATGAAATTAATGATAGGCTTGCCTAAGTTTAAAGTGGACTATATGTAGAAATTTTATGAAGCATGTCAATTTGGAAAACAAAAAAGGCATGCATTACTACGTGATAAACATGTAAATTGGCATGCATTTGATGTCGAATACTCAGATATGTGGGATCCTACAAATACTTCATCAATAGCTAGATGTTCATATTATTGAGATATTATTTAACCTTCATACAAAGAAGGTATGGGTGTATTTCATGAAGGAGAAAAGTGAGGTGTTCCCTCACTTTTAGGATTTTAAGAAATTGATTGAGAAAAAAACTTATGTGTCGATGAAGTGAATGAGATCAAATGGAGGGGAACAGTACTTCTCCTACAAGTTTAGTAATTTTCTAAAATGGTATGGAATTCAAAGGCAATTTACATGCTAATATATTTTGTAGCAAAACAATGTTGTCAAAACAAAGAATAGTTATGTCGTAGAAATTGCAATAGCCTTGATGGCTGAAACAATAGTGTCTCATTATTATTGGGTAGAAGCTCTCTTTACAACTATGTATATTATGAGCATGACTCCCACTACTTCAATATATGATGTGATAGCAAAGAAGATATATACTAGTAAGAAATCATATTTTTACCATATAAATGTATTTGAATGCATTGTATACTTAGATGTGCCTAATGATTTGAGAAAAAACCTCAACCCAAAGGTTGAAAAGTATGTAGTCATTGGCTATTACCTTGTGCGAAAGGATTATTAGTCTAATAATTTGATAGTATGCAAGAAAATGTGAGTGTAATATAGTATTTGATGAGATGAGTACTTGGCAAATTGCTAAAAAATAAGTTGTTGTAAATGATGTAAAATAAAAGGTGGTTACAAAAAATGTAGGTCCACAACCATAAACATTGAGTGTGCTAGTAGAGTCTTCTTCTAGTAGTCTATTGAGAGACCATAAAGTGGCAAATTACATGCAAAAAACAAATGCAAAAAATGTATAATAGAAGGGAAAAGAAAAATTGGTTAAATCACTTGGTATGCTAGTTATTTATACAAGCCACTCACATGTAGATGGTGAATTTGATGGTTCAGGTGTCATAGTATGGATGAGGAGTTTGGGATTCTAGTTGTTTGTATACTTAGCATGAGGGAAGCCAAGGCTATTGTAAAGGCACCATGGAGTGATCAAATGTATGCAAGTCAAGTAGAGTGAGATATCCTATATAGCGGTGACATATGATGGCTATGTTGCTTCCCATTATACATAGATGGAAAATGTTGTAAAATCAATTGAGGCCACTTTCTTAGGAAGCTATTAGTCATGCATATTGGGAGAAAAACATAGAGGAGAAAATGGCTATATCGAATGTAGATCAAAGTTGGGAGTTGGTATTATAGCCTAAGGGAAAGAAAGCTATAAGTTGCAAGTTATTCTATAAGGTAAAATTTAATGTAGATGGAAGTGTGAGCAAATATACAGTAAGGCTAGTTTCCAAAGGTTATGGATTATGAAATTGATTATGAGGAGATATTTACTCTAGTGGAAAATATGTCAATTATGAGAGATATCATTGCAATGGTTGTAGTAAAAGGTCGGGTGTTGGATCAAATGGATGTAAAATGGATTCTTTCATAGTGAGTTGAAAGGAGTGTATATGGATTAGCCACAAGGTAATGACAGTATGTGTTACTCGAATTACACATACTCAGATTATGTATGTAAGCTTTATATGGGCTAAAATAGGCACCAAGAACATGGCAAGTCAAGATACCATACTCTTGTCTCTATTGGTTTTCATGTAGCAAATATTGATTGATTAATTGCTTTATGTATATTAGAATGACACGGGCATTGTTGTGATTACATTACATGTGGATGATTTTATTGTTGGGGGTGTTAATGTGCAAGACATAGAGCACACAAAGAGTCTTCTCAACCATAAATTCAACACAAAAGCTTTGGGAGAGTTGAACTACTTTCTTTGCATTGAGATGATCAAGACATCCAAGGGGATGTGGGTATCACAAAGATAATATATCTTAGAAGTGTTGACAAAGTATGGTATTGTTGATTGGAAACCAATCTTGTTGCCATTTGATTAAATTGTGAAGCTAAGTGTTGGTATGGGCAACATTATTAGGGGTAT